>NC_139930.1:23121826-23144326 GCF_963514095.1 Eutrigla gurnardus
GCATAATAAGAAATCAGATCAATATATACCATGCAATAAGAATTCAGGGTTAACTATTCAGACTTTTCCAGTCTATATTAAAATGTGAATGTTGATGGCAGCTGATTGTAGTGTACGTGTGTGTCTAATCACTGGATGAACTTTAAATTGTTATTCTATTTGTCACACAACAAAAGGCCGAATACGAGACCGAATTCAAACAAAAACAGCCAAAACGTCACCTGAGTGGCACTCCAGTTGAGCGGCTCTTTCAGCACCCAGATACCCAGGATTTCTAAGGCTCCGCCCACTGCGGAGTTGTACAGCACGGCGGCCGTGAACAGCAGAACGATGATCAGCTTGTTTCCCACAGCAGGAGCCTCGGCAGGAACCTCGGCGGCATCACGAGGAAGGAGGTGGCTGCCGTCCTCTGGCTGCTCGCTGGACACTGGTTTCACCTTTAATGAAGGTGGACACACACACACACACACACACACACACACACACACTGTAAACATGTTCAAGCTGTCACATAGAGGTTAACATGATACGTGTTCAATAATGGAGCCAAACCTCAAAGAATGTCATAAAAAATGTGACATTTTGGGACCGTTTTCTCTGTAATTGTCCTCCAATCTGTCTTCTATATTCTGAAAGGATAATGTTGAACTAAAAGAGACGTTGCTGTTAATATGTTGACGTGACTGACCTGCAGCAGGACTGCGGCGTGGATGAGGCAGAGCAGGTTCACCAGGGCGCTCACGGTGATCAGGATGGTTCCATTTCCCAAACTGGAGCCGTAGAGGCCGAAGAGGTGACCCGACACCAGGCTGCCCACCAGACCGGCGAGCCCGTACAGCAGCTCCACTTTCATCATCGCCTGCACCGGGACACACCAGCACACTATTCTCACTTAAAGGACTCGCCTTAACAACTTTAAATACGTTTATCAACGGTGGAGTTAGTTAGTGTTGAGTCAACAATGTTGGAATGTTACATTGGTTTAAGTAAGTCATTTATTAACACGTGTCAAAGGTCATGAATGGCATGTCAGGTATTCTGGGAAGTCTTTTACATATAACAGAGGATAAAAGAGGGTTTTTATCTTCATCTCCACATTTCCATGTCATGATACGGGAAGTTATATTGACCCTTTCGTTCTGTCCGTTTGGACATTTGACAGCAGGAAGGAATACCTTAAATGTTATTATTTTATCCTGAAACGTGATGACTTTTCCTAAAGTGACCCCAAATACAGACAATACAAATATTTAAATATTTTAAACTTTTGTTTAGGTGCTACAGATATGTATACCTTGAGGCTGTTTATCCCTTTATTCCTGTCAGACAGGCTATTAAACATGCTAAATGGATCTGTTTGGTAGACATTTATTATGAGGGAGTTCTCAGTGATCAGAATGTAACGTCTCCTTATTGATGCCGTGACGCGGGGGGACTGACCTTGGACCGGTCGCTGGCCGTGGAGGAGAGCGCGGCCAGCGTCATCACGCCGGGCCAGTAGGCACCGAAGCCGCCGGACAGCCCGTAGACGACCGCGGCGCCGTACGCCACCTCCAGCGGCAGCCGGAAGATGACCACCATGAGCAGGATGACCCTCAGCAGCACGTAGCCGCTCAGGGGAACCACGATGGGGGCTCTCCTCCAGCCGCGGTCGCCCAGCCGGGCCAGCAGCAGCGCGGGGAGGATCGGGACCAGGCGCACGAGGAGGTTGTAGACCATGTAGAAGTCCGTCATGGCTTTCTGCCGGCTGGCCTCCCGGGACAGGTGGGCGTCCGGGTAGCTGGCGTTCAAGGTCCGGTCTTGGACCACCATCTGCAGCGCGGTGTCGAAGAGAGTGCTGCCCAGCTCCTCCAGCACGATGATCGGCTCTATGCGCCGGAGCACCGCGAAGCCTGGGGGGCACGTGGTCACCATGGCGACCGCTGGACTTGTGCTGGTTGTTCCGAGGACGCGTCGGATTAGAGTGTTTGAAGAAGGAGAAAATAAAACATGTATCACACCCACTTCCTCCTCGTGTCCCCGGGCTCAGGCAGGCGTGATGAAACTGGAAAGGGCGTGTGTGTGTGTGTGTGTGTGTGTGTGTGTGTGTGTGTGTGTGTGTGTAAGACTGGAAACCACCTTTTCCTCAATTTCTGTAACATTTGGAGTTTGGACTTGAATCCTTCTCATGACTGTACGACCACCAAAACAAGCAGAGAAAGTGGAATTATTATTATTATTATTATTATTATAAGCTATATTATTAAAAAACATGTCAGAACAGTGAAAATCCATCTCAGTCTGCAGCTAATTTCATTTTCGTTTTGTGTTTTTTGAAACAAACAGGAAGTCATCAAACTGCAGGTAGAACCAGAAATATTTAGTTTTTGGTAAATTACAGGCATTTTCTTTTTGCCGTTCCTCATATGCTTTAAAAAGTGTTAGTTGTGTACAATATATAGTTTTAGTCAACTTATAACTGAAAAAAACACCCAGAAACCCCCGTTTACAGGTTTTGTTTTTAATGAGAAAATATTCAGAATATGTATAACAGGTGTATATAACTGTGAGCCTTACATGTGCTAAAAAAAACAAAAGAACAAAGCAGAGTATGAGCATACAAGTGGTTAACATAGGAACAGAGGTTATACTGTATACTGTATCATGGGATCAGCAAACACACAGACAGCATACGAGCTCGGGCCAAAGAAACAAGCTACCGGCATTTAAAAGTGATAAATAAATCATCTCATTCAAACAACAAAGAAGCATCGGAGTAATACGAATAGATCACATGATTAGAACTCCTCCGTCCGGTTGGGGGTTTGATCGCATCCTCTGAAGGTGAACTCAGGAAACAGTGAACAAAGCGTTTGCTTTTGTTGCTTCAAACTCAAATCGTGCTGCTAATAAAGCTCAGGAATAGATCCAGAATAGGCCACACTGTAAAACTATCATCCGTCACACAAGGATCTCTACCATTCATCCTGGAAACACAACAAAAAAAGTCAGTTCAACCTCTCCTCCCTTCACTCGCGTGGTAAAATTAATCTCATATCAGCATCTCCGCGTCATAAAAAAGGGACACTGGTCCTTTAAATACTTTGTTCGTTTTATATATTATCACATGTGTAGAAAAACAAGAACGAGGAGGATTCTCTGGAAGTGGGTTTTCTTTTTGTTTCACTGGGGAAACGGACACACAGCGTCTGCTTGGTGGCTGCGTTTCCTTCAGAGCATATTCAAAGAGATCACTTAATAGAGGCAGATCGCTCGGATGGGACTCTCCCAATAAATATAATAAGAGTCATTATTGTCAAACGTTAGGAAGTGTCCCAACGTGTTTATCTTTTGTGCAAGTTTACCTCGGTTTTACTTATTTTTTTCTCGAGTTGTGAATAAACTGAAAGGTCAGATTCTGGCTGAAGGTCAGATTCTGGCTGAAGGTCAGATTCTGGCTGAAGGTCATGCGAACAGATGCGGGTAACGGATGCAAAGCTCCTCCTCCTTCTGACATCCTAATGCTGGAAAAACAAAATCTCAAAGGCTTCAATAAACAAGCGAACAAAGACACACAAGTAGAATCGTTTTGCTACTTTTCAGTGAAAGTGGTTGTAAAATAGTGTTTCTGGAGCCACGTTGACACATTTGTACTTTAGATCCTCGTTTGAAGACGGTCCTGTAAGACTCAGGGATTATTCCTGATACTTGCACTCATTTTTTGTTCATTCAGTAAAACCGGAAAATCGCACCGTACTGCAAAACTCACGATATATTTAGTAAAAAAAAAAGACAGGAGCTAGCCCGTTTGTGAGCCGTTCTACTGACGTTCCTCCCTCCCGCTGCTCCTTGTGTGCTTGTTTCAGGTCCGGAGTGTCATTTCATGCACACCATCAGTACGTGTTCAACAGAACAGCGTATGCCGACTGTTCTCCAAGTAGCAACATCTTATAAAAAGCTTCTTCAATACTTTATCCTCAGCTAGCGAAGGGAAACACACGGCTGCTCCCCACACACACGTGTTCATATGTCATATAACACACAGTCCTACCTCAGTTTAACACATCAAACAACTGCTTACATCAGAAAGCACGGGTCAACAAAGCAACGTAGCCAGCAAAGGTAAAATAAGTCATTTGTAGTATATAAAAAACCCCGGCCCAGCCCTTTAAATCGACACACACCGACTGAAGTGACGCAAACATGACCTGCAGTTAGCCCCTCCCCCCCCCCCCCATGTATCCGCCACTTAACAGACACCAAGCTGCTGAAGAGAAGCGTTTCACAGACGTTCTACCTAATGTGGTATTTTCTCTAAAGGCATACTGAAACTGGAGCGGTACAGAATAGCAGAAGGTTAAAATACACCAGACGCATCGTGCATCCATCAGTTCAGTCTAAGGCAGAAGTGGAACCTTGATTGCGAGTTTTTCAAATTGCCTCGCTAGCGTTTAACGGTTCAAGGGACGCTCGAGTCGGCACTTAAGATTCAATGCGGCTGTTTGAAGAGGAATCTGAACTGTGGCAGAGGAAACACCTTCATGAGCTCCGAGTCGATGCTCCGGGTCTGGAAACCATGTCGGCCTTCCTGCAGCATCATCAAACCCGGGTTCTTCAACAACATTTTCCTGCTGTTAATGCAAATCACACATCTTATTGTCATTATCAAGCACCCATTGCCAAAAAAACCCATCATCAACACGTCTCTGCCAAATTAAACTCTTTAGATTTCAGCTCATATTTAAAAAATAATTAAAAAAAACTTACAGGCAAATGAGAGATCCTATGAATATTTCAGTAATTCAGCGTCTAGTAAAACCCTTTAATACCACGTACACTTCTGAACCGCATTCCTAAACCACCAGAAAACCCTCTCAAAGTGTCTCTCGCGTCACCTACCTTTTTATTTCCCTCCAAACTCAACACTCCAAATGTCTCTCACATACCACTCAACATTCTGCTGGCCTTCCATCCTCAGGTCCAAACACCACAACGTGATGCATTTCTTCGATGAGCCCCATTGGTCGAGCCAGCGGATCATGTGATCATCAGAATACTATTAGTACAAAATAAATACTGTTTCCTTTCCCTATCCTCGCCGGGTGTTTCCTTCAGTCTCATCCTCCTCCTTTCCACTCGCTGCGTTAACTGTCTCTGGAAGGAGCTGTTTACTCCTCCTCCTCCTCCTCCTCCTCCTCCTCCTCCTCCTCCTCTCCCTCCTGTCCGTCCTCGTTGGCGTAGATACCGGCTTCCCACTTCCGTGCCATGTCGCTTTTCCTCCTGGTGACGCGAGTGGCCTCCAGAACCTGTCAATGACAAGATAATCAAATCCATCAGGTGCAGGCCCAGCTGTTCACGGATACAGGCCATGCTTTCAAGAAAACACACCACACCGACTTAACATGGCATGCAGTGGATGTCAAACACAGAGGGAGCGTCTCGGACTTCTATCCATCAAAGTAAACCAACAGATCATTTTACTCCATTCCAGGGAAAGTTTCATGCTTCAACACCTGTTCCTTCAACACAGCACATCTTCGCACACGGGAACTATTTCTTTGTGAGCAGGAATCCGGGCTGAAGGTGAAGTGGATTGTGGGTAAACATCCACCACATATAACAACTCAAAAGCCTTTTCTCCTTCATATGAACAGTTCTTTAAAGGAAACACGCTGTGTACCTAGAAGAATACATACATACGTACATGGGGTGGGGGTGTCAAAGGTCACATCAAATTCATGGACAAGCACATGCAGCACCGACACCACAGAGCAGGACAGCAATGCAGTGACAACACAAGCAGACCTGGGATCAGATATTAAACTTCTTAGGTTTCCTTGGCAGAATCAGACTAAAGTAATACATCCCCATCTATATTTCACTTTTATATCTGGGAGTCTGGGTGGAGTGACATGTTTTGTATTTCTTGCTGTTGACTCATCTGTAACGTACATTATATGGAGATAAGAATAGAGATAATCCCCCTATGTCCTAATCTAACAAACCATAATAATCTTCAGCTGCTACAGAAATGTTCCAAGCACACATGGGAATGTATTACTTTTTAAAGACCTTATAATTTAGTCTGACCCAGGTCTGTCAGTAAAGGTTTGAGGTGAGACAGGTACCTCGGTGGTTACCTCGTTTACCAGCAACAAACGGGCATACTGACCGACCAGCAGGAGAGAAGCAACAGTACAAAGAGTCAAAACCATGTGATGTCATCATGGATACATCACAACAACAACAACAACAACAACAACAAGCCTGCTGCACGTTCAACATAAAGTCTCTTATACATCTTGAGAAATGAAACTATGCGTGGCTATAAGATGTCATACTTTTTTCTTGCATGTGAATGTTAAATTAAGCGTATGGTGCTTATGAATTTAGAGAAAGGATAAGTGAAACTGCTGTCTGGGACATTTTGTGGTCGTCTTGCTCTTTTTCACCATGTAAGCCAGTGATTCTTTGTGGGCTTTTATTTTGACAGTTTAGTCTGCCAAAGGTCACTCCCTTAGAGACATCTAATCCTTAATGATGACACACTATGACACAGAGTATGGTAATAAAATAAGTATGCAGATAAAAGACATGGAAAACAGAGTCAGGACAGAAATCCCCGTCTGTGACTTACTTTCAATTTCACTTCCTGTTTCAGGAAATACCCGTTGGTGCTGTACACTATTGGCTCATGCCAACAGACCATGGCTGGCACACATTACATGATTAAAAACATGTATTAAGAGGAATATGTTTGACTATAGCTGATGGTCAAGTATGTCTGTCTTCCTTTCTCTCTGCTCATCTAGTTTTCAGGTTGAAACACTCACACTGTTGTCCTCTATCTTCTCCCTCCTCTTCACTTTGTGTGTTTCATAGTCTTCCATAAGTGTCTGCATGAAGTTTTTGGGTCGTCCCCCAGAGTCCTCGCTGCCGGCGTCAGACAGAGCTCCTTCTGAGGGCGAGGGTGAGACAGGCGCTGCAGGTCGAACCTTCTCAATCTTTCCTGCATATCATAGGAAAAAAAAGACTAGATGAAACCTAGTATATGGCTGGACCGTGTATAAGAAAGGGAAATGACACTCATTATATGGTAGTTCATTAGTTAGTCAGTATTTTATACAGTTATATAAAGTGAAAGATATGAGCCCATAAAGCTGAACGAATTTCCTGTTTTTCTGGTTCCTTAACGGTACCTTCTTTAAATACTTTACTGTCTGTTATAACAAAATATAAAAAAATGAGTCTAAACTTCTCAACTTCCACATTGTTTTTATTTCAATAACTTTGTTAAACACCACCCAAAATAAAATGCATGTCTCTCTCTCATCAACCTGTGGCTGTTTGGTTATTGTGGCGTTGGTACCGCTGGACGTCACACTCATACTAACTCATATGTCACATGTCTCAGTGTTGTGGTGACTAAATATCATGTTGGTGAGGATTTTCAGGTGCAGCCAGTGGCTGAGTGCCGGATAATGCTATTCAAAATGCTAACATTTATCCCAGTAAACAGCCCAGTTATCGCCAACAACAACGTACCCAACGAGCCATTAATCAACATAACTGGGAGTGAGGCGATGCAGCAGTGACTAACCTGGTGCTGTCCTCGCTGTCAGTGTGAGTCGAGCTGGCAGGCTGTTGCTCTTCATCTTATCTGCAGGGGAAACCTTGGTTTGCCGCATCCCCGTCCTCACGGAACCAAGACTGTTGCTGGAAGTATTGCTGGGGCGGACGACGACGGCAGGCTTCTCCTCCCTCTGTTTCTTGAGCTCCTCCTCCCTCTGCTGAGCGGCTCGGATCTCCTCTTCGATCATGGACAGAGTTCGCTGCTTCTTGGAGCGCACGCGGAACGGCCCGCTGGCTGCATCTGCCTCGGGGCCTCGCGCTGACGCCGCCGTGCTCCGCAGCTCGGCTGCCTCAGAGTATTTACTGAAGTAGCTGAACTCTGGTTTCTCCTGACTCGGGGGAGAAGGGGGACGGTAGACCGGGGTCGGCCTGGGAACTGGAGCTGCTGCGGCAGAGGCGGGTGCCACGGCCGGAGCCTGGGCCGAGGAGGCGAGCGCTCTGGCGTAAGAGGACTGGATCTTGATCCTGGGGCCTCCATCCCTGGGCCTCTGTGGTTGTGGCGAAATGGGCTGGGAAGGAGGCGGAGAAGGTGTCTGGAGCTGTGGTTCCTGTGCTGGACTGGAGGGCTGGTGAGATTCTGAAGCCTCCTCTTGGAAAACAACTCTTACTTCTGGTTGTTTGTCTGGCTGAGGGGACAGGTCGGACGGAGCAGGACTGGAGGACACTGGCGATTGGAAACTGGGAGCTCCAGCAGAAGACACGGGAGAGGAGGACACCGGCACGGGGCTGCTGGTTGAAGTTGAGGATGGAGACACGGGGGCGCTCAGTTGGGAAGAATTCAACCCTGACGGCTGCCACTCCTCTCCGTCCTGAGCTGCCAGGGCATTTTGGATGGCATTCTGGACAAGTACCCCGGCGTGGTACTCCAGATCATCTTCTGTTGGACTGCCACTGGTCCGCCCATTGACCGGCGTGGTGGGCTGGGGGGTAGGCGGTGACACCGGGGTAAGTGGTAACGGCGTAGGTGGTAGCGAAGCCCCACTGTCAGATACATTATCCAAGCTGAACACAGTGGTGTCCTGAGAACGGACAGATAACTCGTCCAGTCCCGAGTCGGACTCCTCTGGGTGAAACCCTGGGTAGAAATGGCTCTTCCCTTCCTCCTCATCAGGCAGGATCGTCATTACAGCTCGTGCTCGAGTAAACTCTGCTGCGATCCCTTCATCAGACCAGCTCACGTGACCCTCCCCGGTTTCTGCCACAATGTCGACGCTCCCCTGGCTGCCTCTGCTTATGAACTTTGAAAAGGGCTTGGCGGAGTAGATTTGAGGGGCTACGTCCCGCTTGGTTGCGTCCCCCTGCAGAAACTGCTTCCTGGCAGACGAGAAGTTGATCTGCTCCTCCACAATGTCCTCCTTCCTGTGTAGCTCTGGGTCAAAGGTCACCATCGTGGGAGGACCTGATACCTGGGGCTGCAAACAGAGATGGGAGGACAGAATACAAAGAAGAACATTAAGGTGAGAGAAAAATAACAAGGATTGAACACTGGTAGATAGCAATGATTAAACATCACCTACATCACTATGTGTGTGTGTTACCTGTGCATACGTATAAGTGGGACTCTGTTTCTGCTGTTTCCTCTCCTGGTATTTCTTGAGAGACTCGAGCTGATCTGCATCGAGCTGTGCTTCCAGAGGAACCTTGAACCACAACAAAAACCATCAGTCAGTTTGTCCGTGGAGTTCAAATAAAAAAACAAGGATGAAAGGGGGGTGGCTACCTCCTGAGGAGGGTTCCACCAGCGCTGGGCGATCCCGGGGTTCTTCTTCACCGCCTGGTCTTTGATCAGCTCCTGACGCTCACGCTCCAGCTCCTGAACCTGAGGAAGAGGAGGGGGGAGATCAGAGAATCAGAAAAATTAAATCATCTTGTTTTTGATTTATTCTTTCAGTGGTTGATTGTAAAACAGTTTCCACTGCTCATCACTGGTTCCTGATGTAAATGGAAACCAAAACGTACCATTTTGGTGCTCCTCGGGGTTAACTTACGACACATTCAATTTCAAAATGTCTTCCTTTTCATCTGTGATTTCACAAGTTGGTATGTGTGTGGTAAGTACAGCATACGATATAACCCTTATATAACCCTGTAGATGAGGAAACGTTTTGTGCATTTTACTCTACACCCTGAGACTGTTTTAATGCTGAGGCTGGATTCTCTAAACCTTCTCAGAGAAGGCTCCTGTTCCTGATTAAAGCCACATGCGTATGAACACTGCTGACACATAAGCTGTTTACCTCCCCCGAGGGTCGTCTCCTCGTCACCCTGACATGCTGCTCCTCTCCGGGGGTGAAGAGTTTGGCTGGCCGCCTCTCCTCCTGAAACGCTCTCAGCTCAAACTTCGCCCTGGCGCTCCCTGACTCCTCCCCCTGCACGTGGCCGTTGGTCCTGGCAGGAGAGTGCTCCTGGTGGAGGAAGGTGGTTTGTCTCTGCCCCTCCACCACCACCGACTGGTGATTGACAGGAGAGGAGGCCGACACGCAGACGGATGGAGAGTTTCCATCTATGCTGATTGGTTTGGTGTGTTCGGACGGGAAGGCGTTTCCATTGCTGGGTGTTTCTGAGGCGGCGTCTAACACCTGGTCCAAGTAGCGGATCTCCTGTGGGCACAGCAGACAGCAGATTGTTCAAATAGTTCATCAAATCCCTCCTACTAGTATATTAAGGGGACACAATGCAGATGTGGTAAGCCAAATAATGGCAGAACGTTGGAGTCTATTGGCACATAACAGAACAAAGAAGCAGTAGAAAAACTACTACAGTATATCGTAACAATGCAGCACAATTCTGCTTCTAAAATACCAATTGAAGGTTATGTACATACAAGTAAATAGAAATGTTACAAAATGAACATAGTCAGCTGTTTGTATAGACTAATATTATAAGAAATCAACCAATTCAAATCTATTTCCTAAAACAGCGTTAACACGAGAACAATTTCCTCTCGGCCCCAAATAAAGAAATGAAACCATACCTGCACCACGTCGTTGTCAGGCATCTCTCCTTTCACACCGACTGCATTGTGAGCTTGGTTACTGGGGCTGCTGAGGCAGCCATGTTGGATCTGCTGGCTCTCCACCTCCATGGCTGCAGGCCTGTCACTGATGACGCTGACCGATTCCTGGAAACTGACGCTCTTCAGGCCTCGTTCTCTTGGTATTGGGTCACTGACATCCTCGGCTGCCCGCCACGATTTCTGTCAACAAACAAACGACAGACACGTCGCTCAAATTAGGAATAATAAAAAATATATATTTTCCCAGAGCTCAGACTCTTCCTAATCTTTCATAACACACACACACACACACACACACACACACACACACACACACACACACACACACACACACACACACACACACACACACACACACACAGATACTCTGCATTGCAGTAATGATGTGTCAATTTAAACCTCTGCAGCAAGAGCATGCTCTGATTAGTTCCCACCACTAGAGGGCACCAACTCCCGTTCTGCTGCTTTATGACAGAACTAAAACAATCAATCTTCCAACGAAAACGGTTGTATTTTAGTTGTAAGACCTTCAGAGTTTAGTGAATGATTCAGTGTGCTGAATAACTGGCAAACAAACAGGAACCTCACATTTGATCTCATCCTCTATTAGTGGTTTGGCAGTTTATCAATTTTATAGTTTTTTGGAGAAATGTTTGAAGAAGAAGAAGAAAAAAAAGTAGGGTGGAGCTCTTCCTGACAAAGGAGTTGTTTGATACTAGAGGTTCTGCAGCTTTACATTCCCAATGTGATAGATTCACATGCTCTGATTTTATAAAATACATTTATAAATTTCTAAAACAAACTTAAAACCCATATGTTTGCTGAAAGTGTGATTTCTCAATGAAAAGAACGTTAAAACAGATGCTGAACGTCTTGTTAACGGACACGCTGGTGGACACATTGGCATGCTGGGATCAAACCTGTGACCTTTTGCTTTTTGTGAACCATCCATCCAACACATTCGGGATGCACCGTGAGGAAGCAGCTACATTTACACACTCCTCTTTACCGGCCTGTCTGTGTCTACAGAGGCCACTAAAAACACTGTTTTACTGCCTTGTGTCCAGTGCACCGCTATTCTGAAGGTGTGTTTACCTCCATGTGGGGTTGACCACCCTCATGTGTGTGTGGGGGATTTAATGAGCTCCATTTCAGTGAATTGGTTAAATCACACACGAGGAGGAAGTATTTGCTTTGTGTCCATTCCTACAGTTTAAGACTCCGACACACTACCAGACATTTAATGCTATTGGTAGCCATTCCTCCCGACGTGAAACCGTCACACAAGGCGTCGGACTTCATATCCACACAAAGATTACGGCCTGGCCTGGAATCTGGATAATTTGCTTCCCTTTATCTAGCCGTCTGTCTATTCTCTCCCTTTCAATGTATCGGTCCTCATCCTCTCGTCTGTTGAATCCCCTCTGTCCCTCTTTTCCTTCCTCGCTCCTCTCTGGGATTCTTAGTGGAGAAACAGTGGTCAGTGAAGTCACATGGTGGATTCTAAAAAAAAAAAAGAAGCCTTCTCTTGTCTGTTAAGGCAACATTCTCCTCCCCAGTTCTCTCTCCTCAGAGAAACAAAATCTCTGAGGGCATTTTATTGACCCATTTGACTCAGTCATGCTTGAACTGTCTCATGAACTGTGTGATATCACAACAAACACATGATCTTAAAGGAATATCCCTCTATTGATGTCAGAATCTATGAAATCATGATCGGTTTCCTGTCTCAAGTGTTAGAGGAAACCAAATTATTGAAAGAAGAAAACGATAGAGTAGAAGAAAGAACACGTGTGCTGATAGGTGGCAGTGGAACACGACTGAGAGCTCATCAAAGTGATTACAATTCAAACCGACATGAACGTGCAAACCAAATGTTACAGCAATCCAAGCTAAATGACTGAGGAACTTCAAGGCGACCTCATGGTACCGCTAAAGCAAGAGTCAGGTGACAAAATACAGCAGATATTTCAAAGACTAAGTGACAACTTGGACCTGCTGGGGGCGCTAGACGAAAAGTCCCCTTTGGATGCTCAGACAGCATCAGTAAGATTTCTGATTTGGACGAATAATCACTAATAACTTCAGCCGAGTGTTCACGATTTGAGAAGTTCTGTCTTTGACCCGTTGTGTATAAACACACATGTGAATGTGCAGGAATGTGTGTGTCTGTGTGTAGGGGTGTGTGCTCAGCAGGCAGGACAGTACAGAGGGGGAGGATATCCTGTTACTGCCTCAGGAAAGCAGGACCATAGTACAGGAATGTCTCATATTCAATGCTATTCTGCCACACACACACACACACACACACACACACACACACACACACACACACACACACACACACAGACACACAAACACACACACACACAAACACACACACACACAAACACACACACACACACACACACACACACACACACACACACACACAACACACACACACACACACACACACAATAAAGGCTTGTCAAGTGTGTGTATTTGTATCGGCGCTGTGTATTCATGCACTGAGGTGAGCTGACATTCCAGGCATAACTACCTGTCCTCAAGGCTCGGGCTCTAATACTTGTGATGAGGGACATTGTACACCCTGCCCGGCCAGCTAAAGGAGCCAAGAGTGTGTGTGTGTGTGTGTGTGTGTGTGTGTGTGTGTGTGTGCAGAAAGAAATCATGTAACTGTAGTGCGAAAGCTAAAATTCGTCACGTTTTGATTGAATGTCTGAAAATATCATTATGTTTTATGACTCTTGGACCAGCAGTGAAGTTTCCATCAGCATGTAAATGCACACACATTTGCGTGTCACTGTTAAATATAGTGTAAATAGTCACAGAGTCCCACGCCCTCTCCACGGCGGTGCGTCAGCTGAGTTGGTGTTTTGGCTTTTTCCAAAAAAGGATAGAAAAGTTCAGGAAAATCCGCCACCAGTCCCGTCTAATGATCTATTTTAGGGCGATGACGTGGCTTGAGAGATTTTAATTAGTATTACGTTGGTTTAAGTTTGCTTGATGATCCAAGATCAGATTAGAACACAAGGGTTATGTTGGCAAGGGTCATTTTGAGTTGAGGTTTTTGGTAGAAAGTTATTAATTTATGGCGTAGATTTGGTCTTCAAGATAAATCAAGCTTGCGAAAAATATAGTTACTCAGCAGTTGGGTTAACGTAACTGGGAGTGGTGGTTAATATCATAAGGGACTCAATGAATTCAATGGGAAGCCATGAGTAGTAATACATGAGTCAGAACTATTACTGTCTAAATGCTGTCTCATTCTCTGCCTGTCGCCATTCCCCTCACATCTGGAAATGCACACACACTACACACACACACACACACACCCCTGCATGCCTGAGACTGTGTGTGTGTGTGTAGTGTGTGTGTGTGTGTGTGTGTGTGGGGGGGGTTACCAGAATATGAACACACTCAAATACTCGGGAAGTAAACACACAACCTAATTAAAGCCATTTCCATGCCTTTAATATCGCGTCACAGGCAGAACACATGGCAAATGCAAAAATGAAAGCCTGATGAACACACACACACACACACACACACTCCTGTGTAACCCAGTGCAGTCAGCGTTCCCGGCTCCGTTTCCTGGCTAAATATGATCCGGTAACTGGAGCCTGCTGCTGGTCTAGCATGGTGTTCTCAGATCCAGAACAGCCTGGATTGTGAACCCGGGCCAAACAGTAGTACCTAGGTACTTATTCATGATATCCATCAGTCCCCGCCTGAGACAGTTCCTCAGAGAGACAGGTGGACACAAACATAAGGCCGAGAGAGACATCTCAATGCGGTCTTCAGGCCAAAGCGTGCGTTCCAGTCCTCCAGTCGGGATAACCTTTGCCAAAACAACACATTCTCAACACTTAACCTAATACACATCTGTTTAGTGTCTATTCTGACACTTCCTCCTCTTTTCCTTTACAGTATTCCACTTCCTGTCTGTCCTCTGTAGAGCTATCAGTTCGTAGAATTCAAGTTCGATAAAGCTCCATCAGAAGCCCCAGAAAGGTAGGGTTAGGACTCACCTGCTGCTCTTACAAGGAGTCTATTTCAGCCATGTCTGTAAATCCATGGTTTGTCAAAGCAAGCTTCCTTCAGTCGTGTAGAATTACAATCATTTCTACCATCCAGGTATGTGACTTATATTAATAAGCTGTAGCTGTTCTCCCAGTTAGCTGTAATCACTCCAGTGGAGCCAGGCTCTGTCCTGATAGTGGGAGTGCCGGACTTTTCCCTGGCCAAGCCTTTTCCTCCTCTTCTTCTCCTCCTTTTCCTCCCCTCCCATCTCTTTCCTCTCCTCCACAAAGCCTCTCCTTTCTCAGTAACATTCCTACCGGCTGCTCAGTAAGCTGTGATGTCATGGGCTAAACGTGTGTGTGTGTGTGTGTGTGTTTCTCCAGATGCCCTCACCCACAAAGACCCCTTCTGTGTAAACCTTCGTACAAACACACACACACACACCCAAAAACATCCACCCTGTGGCTCCCCACTCTTCCTGAGTAAGACCAAACCCTCTCTTTCCTCACTACACACATATGTCGTCCGCCCAATTTCCCTTTAACCTACAGCTCCCGTCAAAGTCTGTGGGGAGAGGGGGAGAGGCAGGCGGAGGGACGAAGATGAAGAGATGATGACTGAAGAAGTGATGAGGGGGGGTGATGGTATTTTCTTCTGTCATCACCGCTATGGGACTGTTGACTCAGTCTGAGCGTTATGTGATGCACCAGTTGTGTTCACCTTCTAATAAAAAGTAAATTAGATCCTGGCCAGAATGAAGGAGCAAACCCAACAACAGAAATCTCATTTCTACGTCTCAGGACTCTAAAGCTACTCGTCTGCATCGGTGTTGTGTGAACCTGCTGGGTCACAGGATTAGGCCGGCAGAAACTAGAGCCGGCATGAGTCACCATTCACTTTCTCTGCTTTACAAGGGCAACATCAAGACGACGGGAATCACTTTCCTCCAATTTACAAGGGCAATTAGCAATATCGTGTTAGCGGCTGGGGCTTATGAGAGCTACCGATCAGGAAGTAGAGCTGGAAAGATTCTTCTTAAAAAGTGGAATTAGCAAATGACAAAGCAGTTTTACTGAAGTATTTGACAGAATGATACATTTCCTCTTCCCTGGGCATTCCCTTTGCTCCAATTAGCTGGTTTCCACCTCACTAAACTGAAAAGTTGACCTCGGGACGACGACAAGAAACAAGCACTATTAATCAATGTCTTCTTTAAGTAACAGGGCTGAAATATCACCTTTCAAACTCTTTTTAAAAAAGTGAAAAAATGAAACCAGAACAAACTCTTCTTACTCTAATCCCTCTGACATTATTGATCTAGTTTATAATACTGACTGAAATCAGTGGGTCTGTTGAAACCAGCAGGACGATCCAGAGGTCAGGGAGGTTATCGTACTCTGCAGCTGCAAAGGAAGACCAGAAAAGCCAACGTGTGCCCATTAATAGCCGTGCGTCCTGTCCCGTTTTCAGTGTCTCCGTTCAAAATGACACATCACAAGTTCCTGGTGAGTTCCCAGGCTTGAAATAACTCTGAGCCGTACGATGGGGGTTGGAACCGGTCACAGAAAAATTGGGACAACCCAATTATTGCATATGCACCGGGGAGTTCAGTCCCTGGATGGCTTGTAACACACGGAGACTCGTGATGGTCGTTATGCAAACGCTGATTTAAGGAGGGAAGAGCTAATTATTATAGGGGCCAGTAACGGACAAGCTGTGAGATGAGAAGAGACATTGTTAGAGGAGAAGAGACAGCAGGAGTATATGTGACGGGTCATTCATGTGCCTGTCTCTATATGTGACCGCATGCATCTGGGTCAACACCATCTAATCTATAAACAGCCTGGAGCTTATATGTCTTATATCATGGAAGTTGGGCAGTATTGATCAGAAACAAAATGAATGACACACTTTATCATCGCAGCATGCCACACACACACACACACACACACACACACACACACACACACACACACACACACACGCACACACAGTACAAACACAGACAACGTCCACATTGTGGACGTAAATAATCAAGTTGACTCTTTTAGTAATTAGGTGATGTCATCCATGTCATGGCTCCTCTTTGTGTCAATTTAAAATCATTAACTTTGCAATATTCTTTGGTAATCACCTTTAAAGCCTAAAGGAGATTATTTGATATTCAACATAAAGGTATTCGTAGTTATTACTTTAGTGCAGACAAATATTCAAAATGGGAGTAGCCTTGTTAAAACTAAATATATATATATATATTAAATATATATTTATAAACAGATTTTTGTAAATATTTAGGAGACATTTGACAGATTCCTTCCCTTCCTTCCTTCCTTCCTGTTGGGTGTCAATAATTTATTGTAGAGGGTTATTGATATAATGTCTGCCTTACTTTACACGCTGTGAAATCAAAAAGAATCAATCAATGAAAAACAAACCCCCTTTCACATAAAAGCCACCAGATGCCGAGTCCGTGGCTGCGGTGAAGAGTGACGCCTTACTTTGAAAACAGAGAGTGAAAATGTGTTTAAAGATGGCTGCTGGACACTTGAAAACAAATGATGGGGCAAAGCAAAGGAAGCGACTGATTGGATTAAAGCCTATCACAGCTCACAGGTTATCCAAACAGGAAACCAGGAAGCTGCACTGACTTGTATCCATGGAAATGGCTCTCAACACAGGAAATGCACCGAAACCTCAGGCCACCTGCACAAGAACACACACATCACGGACTACTAGTTGACCAGGGTCAACATTTAGATAGTTGGAAAGACCCAGACCGGCCAAGACTAAATAGACATAGCCTGCTTTGGAAATTGGCTTATTTTGTTTCGTATTTAAATATTTAAGACGTAATGAATGGTTAGCTGTTATCTGCGTTGAAACAACATCCAGGAACCCACAAAAGGGCTTCTGAGTAAATGGTTCACAGCCAAGCGGGACCGCATCAATAAAGCAATGTCTACACCGCTTTAATCACAATGAGAGCACATTACAGCGCTGCAAACGAATAAGAATGGAGTGATTTCTTCCACCTACCCGTTGCCAGAGAGCTTGAAACAACAACCAGATAGGAATCATGCTAAGAAGCCTTTCGTTACAGAGGAATGCGCCGCGAGTCTGGACTCATGGCGGCTTTTCTGGTCCCTTGTCCAAGCCTCTCATGACACCACTCATACACGACGCCAGACCCCCCGAGACCCCTTGGTGAAACAACAACACAGGGCCCGACGGGCGCTCCGCTGGGACTCGCTAGGCTGAATACTAATGCTTCACACACACACTTACGTGCTCACAGATGGAGGGCTCTTCTTAACAAGAAAAGGTCTGTGGTCCAAGAGTGTGACCACTCTCCAAGTACAGGACAGAGAGCCAGATTTAACAGTCCCCTCACAAGCGCAGGACTTACTGGGACAAAACACAGTGTAGCGCCGACACTGAACAGCCATCCATTATTAGCTCTCCCCTGGACCGAGTCCAGCACCGACTGCATCGCTTTGTTCCCGGAGCACAGATCTGTGTGTGTGGAGCAATATTTCAGACTGCGACGGTAAAACAAACTTTACTTTGCTGGGCTGGTTGCCCGGTGAAATGTTGCACCTTGTGTGTATTATGTGACACTTAATGTGCACTGAGTCAGAAGTTGTTGCAAAGTAAGCTCTATTTAAGATGCCTTTGCAAAGAACAAGTCATCTTCAGGGATTGTCCTGGCCCACAACGGGCCTGGAAGGAAATACAGTGACTGAAGAACAAGATGCCGTATCTGCTTGGTCATCCTAGCTGACTATAAATCATTTGACCACAAGTCATTTACGGTCTTGTTTCTTGTGCCAGCAGGAACCAAGAAGCAGCTATAAAGCCACGAGGCGTAATAAGTTGATTTGATTAGTACCCAATCAACTAAATGGACCAGACATGTTAAATGAGGAGTAACGTGATTACAGAGGCATGCCGAACCTATATTAGAAGGGACTAGCGTACATGTTAATCTGGCCAAGTAAAACATTACATTTAAAATGGTATTTTAAAAGAAAAGCTTTGCTCTCCTGTTAAAATCGGCACTTCGTTATTGAACCTTTTTTAGAAGAACTTACTGTGAAATTCTCCTGCAGCTACACTGAAAATAACTCTGTCATGCTGTGATCGTCCACTTATAGTAGGAAACCAAATAACAAATAACTGTTGTCTTCCCTTTCCCCTTCTTTTCCTCAGCCTCCCTGAGTCATTATGTAACAGCTCTCTCCAGCTGTTCATTCAGCATGACACAGTACTTACAGTCAACCAGCCATCTCTATGTTTCACATCACATACACACAAACGCACACGACCACAACCATTCCAATACACCACCTCCCCAGTGATGGATGCTTCCAGCCTCACAGACCACAAAAACGTATCTCATCTATTGCTAGACTTCATAACTCCTGTTGGAAATAAGCTATGGACGGACATGAAGGAACAAATCTTCACGAGGAGGAGGAGGAGGAGGAGGAGGAGGAGGAGGAGGAGGGGACCCATGGATGGCTGAGTTTGAGGGTTTTCGAGGATGTGGTGCGTCTCTGTGTGGATGGGAGCTTGTGAGGGAAGAAAAAAAGAAGCCACCGAGCATATAATTGTAATCCTTTCCCAGCATGATGCAGCCCATTTTTAGCATTTTGGGTGCAGAGACCACACAGGGAGGCGAACCGGCCAATGGGCTAAAAGTTCTGAAGAAAGATCTGTGGTCAGGGAAAATAACGTGTAAGCTTCTTTTTATTTTTTTGGTGGATTTGACCTAGAGTGAAAAGAGGCCATTAGTGTCATTTGAAAATGGCATAGAAGACATGCAAAGTGGCTTTTTTTTAACGTATATTTCCTCTCCTAGAACAGACACATCACAACCGCACTGCCAGGGTGGTCAACCTGCATCACTAACGCCGTCGGCCAATCACGCCACCCACGGCTGATGTTACGCTGCCAACAATTAGCCCAAACGAGCAGTTCAAAGTGAGCACGGCCCTGAATGTCTGAGAGATTAGATTAGCGACTCACGTTATGGAACGACACTCTCGCTATGTTTAGAAACACTCGACACACCTACCTCCCAAAACACTCCCCAACGAGCGAGCGGTAATTAGACCCACTTGTTATCGCTGCATGCTGCTGACTGGATGACATCATTTGTCCAACGCAGTACAGTTAGACGCCAAAACTAATAAGGTGAATTTAGCGGGAATGATTGAGTTCACTGATCCTGCACCAGATTTGGTATTTCTGTACATGTATGATGCTGCATGAAGACTGAACGTCCTCCCAGTGCTTACAGCATTAACTACCTCTGCTCTGCATTGAGGTAATCACCTGGGTATTTCCGGAAACCCGCTCATTAGCCTGCAGTATTTAGACAACGGGAGGAAAGAGTCTTCTTCACACAGGAAGGAAACAGCCAGCTGACATTAAACATGTCTGAGCCTGAATATTACATGTATTTGCATTATATCTGTGCTGTTGTAGTGTATTAAGTGTATTCTTAGAAAGCCGGAGAGAGATGGGGTGACATTAGCAGTTTTACATGATTCCTGTTGTCAAACAAAATGCCTCGACTGATTCATCCCTAGTATATTCCTTAAATTCCTTCAGCGTACCATGGGTCGCCATACACCAGACACATACACTAGTTATCAAGTCACCTCTGTAGTGCAGCCTGAACTGACCGAGTTATCATGTTAACACCAAAACCAAGTGCTAACCTTTCACTAAACTCTGTAACACAGGCTGTGATATTTAGCACATTCCAGGAATAGCTTTGTGATGAAGTGTTTCACTCCAGCTGCCCGATCTCCCTCTGATTTCAATAACCCGAGGAACATCACACGGTGACCTTTTAAGGTGGAAATCTGTTCCTCATCCCAAGGAACAGCTTTTCTTGAGTCATGTTATTGGATAAAATGTGATGGATATATAATCCAGTCTTTGATCATTGTGAGTCATTTCCCTTAGACACGAAGCAGATGGTGAAACCTCAACCGCTAAATTCTTGAACCCGTGAAGTAGTAACAGTTGGCCATCGTGACCTCATTTCCTAAAAATGCCCCGACGTTGAGGGTCCTCTTCAATACCCCCCCCCCCCCCCCCCCACACACACACTCTGCAACACCCAAAGCCAAGTCAGACTTCTTGTTTATCGTGGGGAAAAAACAAAAGCGTAAGAAGTTAGAAATCTTCTGTTCAAAGGCAGCTTTCTAAACGGCGCCCCGTTCCCCGGATTTCTCATTGTAAACACATAATTCATGCTAGCAGGTGACTTGTGATATACTTTGTGTTAAATGAATGACTTCTGTTGCACAGTGCAACAATAGTCCGTGGATGTAGCAGACAATGGTGGGTGAGTCACATGGCCGGCTTGTATTGTTGTATTTCCTGCATCCCATCAGTTCCCTTCCTCTCTGCAACACAAATACCAAAAACACTGGCTAAATACTTTGATGGGAGATGGAATGTGACCTTGTTTAATTCAGGATTATTTCTCTTTCAGTTCCATTTTCACAGTAAATGAGCCAAAAAAAAAAAAACCTTGTACCAAACCAAATAGCTCAGCTGCAAATCAGAGCTTTATAGGAAGGATTACGATGGAAGAAGTGATCTTCTAGTGCCAGAGCCAGAATCCCTAACATGATAACCGATCACAGCACTCAGGTGGAATCCACTTCCTTTTCCTGTGACCTTGGTTTCATTTTTTAACAATGCAATCTTCTGACAGCTTAACAACAAAAGCATTAAAGCACTTGTCTTCAAGCGTGCTTCGGCTGTTTCAAGGTGACTTCTTTTTCCTGCATATGCTGAGTAAACAGAGACACTACTGTGTGCCTTCATCCCGTTCAGTTTTCATCCAGTACCAAGGGGAAAAGCAAAAATAGCCACGGTGTCATTCACAGCTCACAGACAGAGATTTTCAGCTCCTTCATCCCTGCACAAACACGAGGGAGCTTTGTTAGAAGTCATTTCAAGGCTCAGTCTAACAGCTGGCCTGGGGGGGGGCACCCACATGATGTCCAACGACACCAAAGTTTTCTCTTCTAGTCACGTTATCCACTCATTGTCAGCTGATGATGCACTCAGTACGTTTGAGCAGCTGAGAGGTGACGGGATACTGGATATCCACGACTCACACTCAAACCACAGCTGTTTATTAGGTGGCCATCGGAGAGGCGCTGATTTAACTGTAATGTTTGGGACTTCATCCAATAACACAAGGCGGAGTATCACTCTCTTCCTGGAAGACAGCCAGCGGAGGCACATCAACAGATCGGCCATCGAAAGGCCATCGGCCAGTTAATGTCAACAACACTTGGAGCTGTGAGGCTGAACAGACTTCCTACTAGCACCCTCCTCCACCTCCCTCCCTCACATTTCCCTCACTCGCCTTACAAGCACCGCTCCACCCACCCCCGACACACACCTGCGCCGCCCTTTATCTCGCCTAGCGCTCATTGTTTCTTGTCATCACGTCGGCCTCCTTCATCCCGCCTCTACTCCCGTACCTCGTACTCCCATTTGCTTTAGCATCATCGACCACACAGCTGTTACGTAACCTGCCATTATGTGTGTGTGCGTTTGTGTGTTTGCTTTCTGGGAAGAGGGCGAGGTTTGGGGAAGAAGACATCCTTGATAAGTGTGTTGTTCCTGCCAGTGTTCTCACAGTGCTGAGGGGTGGGGACACGGAAAATCTACTTCCCCCAGACTAGGGATGGGAGGATATAGGATTTTAAAAAAATCACGCATCAGGATAAAAAAAACACTAGCAATGAGTTGATCACTGTGAATTCCTATTATCAGGGTAATCCTAAATATCGTCACAAGTGAAAAAGAGA
>NC_139930.1:23149326-23191826 GCF_963514095.1 Eutrigla gurnardus
CACTGCATTCTAGTCCTTCCACAGCTATCGTTTATTCAGATATTAGGACTGATATATTGATTTGAGAGTTAACAATGTCAGGCTTTGATTTGGTTTCATACACCTTCCAGTGACTGTGCAGCTCTTCTTGCACAAGAACCTCCCAGCGTTGTTTCCCCATCAGGCTCCATCAACACATTTATCTGAATTTATGAGTTCCCTGCATTCCATTTCTGCTTTATTTAGCTGCGTGTGCCATTTCAACCCAAATATTATGAAACCAATACTGTCAAAATATTGACCGGAGGATGGAAGCAGTAATTATAATTCCTAACTGCCCAGGACTGGAATTCAGTCTTGCTCTAGTTTGTTTAAATAAATGACACTTAAAGGTTTTATTTATTATATTGGACTAAACAGAACAGAACGATTGATAACCTTACCTGGCTGTACCCATTGCATGTTTTATGATAAGGTATGACGTTGAGCCGTGTGTTTGTTAGTGCCTGTGGGGATTATAACAGATAGGGGTGCAGTAAGGATAGCTTGTGTTCTCTTTGTCAGCAGCCAATGAAGAAAGTGAATGTTAGAGACAGATGGAAAGAACAACAAGCAAGAGACGGCAGGAGGGCACTGGAGAAACTCAGCTTTATTGACCAAAGATAGAGAGAGAATACAGACATCAGAGAGAGAGAGAGAGAGAGAGAGAGAGAGAGAGAGAGAGAGAGAGAGAGAGAGAGAGAGAGAGATGATGTGACAGAGTGAGTTGTCAGCCCCATAGAAAGGGAATAAGAGAGAGAGAGAAGTGTGAACAATAGAAAATGGCTCCTCTTTTGTTTTAACAGTCCATACAACCGTGAGGGCAGGCAGACAAGAAACAGAGAGACCCCTACAGAGTCAGGGGGGTACTGCAGGTGTGGCAGTCGGGCTGGTAAACTCAGTGAGTCTGTTGTTCAGGTACAGCTCCTTTACATGAAAAACACGCACACACAAACCCACACAGGCTAACTGGATTGTTTGGGCTCCATTTACGTGAATTCAGCCTTTAACTCTTTTTTTTCCTTCTGTTTTCTGTTGTATTTTCCTTTTGCTCTGTTGCACATCATGAGTGACTTTATGAGTGTGTGGGGGGGGACTAGCATTACACTTTTTTTGAGAATACACTTCTTTGCATAGCCTCCGCAATCTTTAAAACCAAACAGTCATGCAATTAATATGTTGTCGGCATGTGTCTCCGGTCTACACGAGCCCCGCAGTCTGCAGATGAACTTAACGACGGAACATAACTGCCATAAACTGCTTTTCCTATATTTGTTGTGGTCATTTCAAACCAAGCAAATAAACACGGTGAAGCTTCTTTTTTTTGTGTGTGATATTGTTATTTTGCAGATGAATGTCAACCATTACCGGCATTGACAAAAATTTTAATTACTTTTTTATTAACGTTTTACTGAAATGAATGGAATCCCATGGCTGCCTGGAGGGAATCAGTGTACAAATGTGTGTTATGCTTTGGAAAAAGGTCGGCAATAAGCAAGGAAAATCAAAATGAATGCTTTGTGGTTAATAGGCTACCATGCAAATCCAATAGTATGGTTATTTCAGACCCAGCCTCTGCATAGTGACGCCTTTGTGGCCCACCGTAACGCATCTGGGAATGGCAGCAGCCGTTCAGAGAAGGTGGTGGGAGAAGGGGGGGGGGGGTTAATAGTGAGATTACACACAGCAAAGCAGTGAAGTTAAGAGAATGAAAATATACAAAGCTTGCATTTGTGCACTCACACACTTGTCATATGGCGTCGTAGGACATCAGAACAACGTACCCATAGTAACCAGAATTATCTCTAGATCTCTATATAGATGTGGAAAATAAAATCATCACTAAATAGAATATAGAGCATATTTACATTCTGTATCTACACAGGAAACTAGACCCCGGCGGTGGCCTATCACGCAGCCAGCCGGACTGACTGACAGCAGCGGTGGCCAATCAAACTCAAGCATGTCTGTTTGAAGGCCGACAAAGAGTTCTGCACCGGCGTGACAGTTCGGAGGTGGGATTGTGCACAGAGCCATGTAAGGAGAGAACCGGTTCACCCGGAGACCTTTTCAATGCTCCAAATAGAGCGTTTGTCGCCAAGGAATATTGTCTCCGTCTCTCATTCTTTTTACGAGTATTACCAGAGTTAGTACACAGTGCATAGAAATATGTTCTTTCCTCTATGGCCATAGCAAACACATGGCTGGAGTGAGAGACAGAAAAAGTACCGCACTCTGAAAAAAAGGCTGTTGAGGCTCTTCCTGTTTAGTTTTTTTCATGATGCAAATAAATCATATTTAGACCCAGGTTGGATTTAAGCCTAGGACATCGCGGCGACTCCGGGCCACTAAAAAAACAACGTGATTACAATCTCAAGAGCCTCTCTAGCCTCTTTGCAAACGTGAGGACGTCTTCTTCAATCACATAACTGGCCCATACACCTTTATTGATCTCACTCTAACAACAGGCATTTCTCTGGAGTGTGCAATGGCAAAGTGTAGTCACTCTCAAATCTACCAGATCCTCTCTATTCCCCGCAACATCAAACACACTGAATGTGAAACAAAAAATCTCTCCAGAGCATCCGTTGTCATTCAACAGAAGGAGTGTGATCACTGCTTTGAAGGGCTTTTTCTGGAAACCAGCCAAGTAAAGGAGCAAGAGTGTAATATTATATATGATGTAATAACGACACCCAGGCCACATTATTGGCAGGACCCTTGTAAATGAGGGCCTGGTTGGCGACTACAGCATTAACTGGCAGTGTTCTTTGTCTCTCTGTATTGTAAAGAGTATAATGGACAAAAAGATGGAACACGTATTCTTTACAAGCTCATTTGAGCATAATTTAGTATTATGGGAGGTAATATTCGTTATGAAAACGTTTGTGCCCTGCTGTTAGTGCTTGTAACCCATGTTTGTTTTTATAGCTGGAAATATGTGTTCCTTCACCGCCAGAGTGTTCCCATTAAGCTGCCATTAGCTTCCTGTGCTCTAAGACACACTGGAAAAAAGTTGGCTGTATAGATCCTACTGGCCGCCAAAAGGTGTTCCACTGCTTCTGATTGGCTGCTGAGTTAGGAAGTACGAGAATAGGAGGAAACGGCCTCAGCAGTGGAATAGCTGGAGTTAATGGACAAAATGGCAGAGTCCTGTTACTACTAACTTCAATGTCAAAAACCTCAGTTTCCCACGGAAATTCCAGCAATCATTGGCCTTTTAAACATTTCAAAACAAAAGGAAAAAATGTTCAGATACCAATAGCAAACAAAACTAAAAGCCTAAAAAAAATCCTCTAATTATCCTTCATTTTTTTTGTTAGGACTGTGGAAGAATGAATAGGCACATAAAGAAACCAAGGCAACGAGTACCCTCATCTCCAAGGTAGAAGGAAGTGGAGGGGGGAGGGGTGTTGATTGAGTTGGTGGGTCGGGTGTGTGGCTGTTTATACGAGTCTGTGTATGTCTGGAGACGAGAGGACAGAATCTGTCGAGCAGGGCGTTGAGAGAAAGTAAGTGGAGGAGGTGAACGCATGGAGAGGTTTCAAAAAGAGATTGTTTTAAAAAACTGGCTTATTAAAAGGCAATTATCTGGTTGATTGTCCAGACATACTGTATGGTTAGACGGCATGGCAAAGTCCTACTGACCCCTAAGAGAAGTTTATCTTACCTGGTTTAAGCTGTTGTTTATGCCTGTTTTTACCCTTTTATAGTAGCGTGACAGCTCAAATATGGTGCAATTTGAATTCATGAAATAAACTTAGTTGTGAGAGGAGAAGGGAGGCGTAAAGGCAGAGCCTCCATGTTGACAGAGAGAGGAACAGCAGAAATGTAGAGGTAATAACTGAACTGAGTAAAAAGTCAAAGGTCAGACGAGAGCGTGTGTGCGTGCATGTGTGTGCCAGCCGTTCAGATTCCAGAGGAGGAGGAGAAAGGCATGGCTTCTGTTAGTATCCATCCAGAGACAGAGGAGAAGAGAGGGGTGTTGTGGGTAATAATAAAAGGGTGGAAGAGGGAGGAGTTTCAGTCACATGAGGATGCAGCACTCGCAGCGTTTCCTCTTGTCTGTACCTGTGGCGGGGGTGAGGCCGGGCGGGGGGGCCGTGTTGGCGTCAGGATTGGCGGGGGGCGAGGGGGTGCTGTCGGGCTCGCGGCCATCAAATGACAGTTCCGTGCTGGCGGCTTCAGACGTGGCCGGCCGCCCCGACACGAGATCCGCCGCCGTGCCGTCGATGATGGAGAGGTCGGTGACCGTCTTCTCCCTCAATGATTTCTCATCGTCTTCGTCGATCAGAACCACCTCGGCCTTCACGGCGCCGTCGAAACCCAGCAGACGCCTGCTCTCGCTCGTGTCGTCGACGTCCTGGTAGCCGAGGAACACCATGGTGATGGGATGCTCTGTGCTCGCCGGCGGCAGGGAGGTGAGCTCACCGCCTGGGTGGGCTGAGGAGCCGGGCTGGGTTGTAATGGGAGCAGCGGGGGGCATCATGCCAAGCCGGGTCTCCCTCTGGAGGGTGACCTGGGCTGGTGGACTTGAAGGAACGGATGGCGGGGCGCAGGAGGGTGGAGACAGATCGTCAACATCTGCCGGGGAAACATAAGCCTGCGGGTCGGCTGAGGTCACCGTCACCTGACCCCTGTCTCCTCCTTGTGCGACAGGTCCGGCAGCTCGCTGGATCAGCTGGTCGACCTGCGCAGAGCTCCAACCATTTTCCATGGCGCTGGTAGACACGCCCCCAGAGGAAGTGACCTCGTAGACCACTTTTCGGCCATCGTCGTAGACTTTGATGCCGCGCGAAGCCGCGTCAAACGGACTCACACGGTTGGCCGACAGGACGCGCTGCTCGCCAGTCTGCGGGTCATGCTGCACGTTGATCTCCATGGCAAACATTGCTGTTAGGAGGGGGGGTGAATGGGAGAGACAGGGAGGAGGGGGGTTTATGCAGGAGGGAGGGGGGGTTTGAGGTAAAAGTGAAGGGGTGGGGAGGAAGCAGTGGAGGAGGTGAGGGGGTGTTGGGAGGAAAAGGTGGAGGGAGTGAAGCATGAGGATGGGGACACAATGTTTTCTGAAAACCTGATATCTGCAACTGCAATATTAAGCTTCCTGCATCTGTAATTTCTGGAAAATAAAACTTTCATTCACTGCATCTCATGAATGAAAATGAGGTAATCTAGAAAACACTTTGTGCAATTAAGTCACTTAGGATTCCATGTAGGGATTCTAAAAAAAAAAGTGCTTCTGCAGTAGAGTATATTTTCAGATAGTTTTGCAGAGTGAATGTTAAGTAAATCAATCATTTTTATTACACCTGAGGTTCAGTTATTTTCTTAACCTCGTCTTTTAATGGAAAAGCTTTCTCTTACTGCAGATAAGTCATACGCACAACTGTCTAACTCCATCACCCTCCCCTGAAAGACGAGCTTTTATTTTGTAGAGATATTCCCCCACTGTGAAGTCACCAGGCACCACGGAATACAAGAAAGCAACCATGCAGGATAATGAACCTAACATATTTCTATTCAGTACTTAAACTTATAGTTTTCCTTAAATGATATGGGAAATGGGATGTATAAAAGTATAACTTAAGAGTGAATACTACAACTGATGAGACAACTAAAAATATAAAGTAATACTATATTATATATATATAAACACTCATTCTCCAAAGTCATTTTAAATATTGATCTAGTGCCTGAAGTTCTTGTGCATACACATTGATTAAGTGTGTATCATTAATGAATTAAGAGTCTATGTGTTGGCTGCGTCCTGGGTGTGTAACTCTTAGTCCATATGAGATTAGACTGGTGTGAATGTGTGTGCGTATCTGTGCCTGTCCAGCCTCCATGTGCGTTCCAGTTTGACCTGCTTATAATCCAACTTGGCTGTGGCCCAAAAAATCTCCCTGTGCTCCCTTCCTCCCTCTCTCTCTCCCTCTCTCTCTCTCTCTCTCTCCCCTCCCTCTCGTCTTACCAGGTCTTGGTATGGTGCTCTCTCCAGAGGCAGGCGGGCCGGTCCTGGGCTGCGTGGCCAGGACGACGTGGTCTGGATCGCGGTCTGTGCAGTCCGAAAGAGGGACGGACATGCAGCCGATGGCATCTAGTGAGCAGGAGCACAGGGGGGGAAATGACACATGGTGAGAGGGACGTTAGAGGCCGTGAGAGAGAGAGAGAGTCAGAAACACACATGCACACACACACACACACCTCAGTGATGTGTAACCACACCCTGACACAAACACACACACACACACACACACAGCCCAGCCCCCCCAACGGGGGAACTAACCACACCCCTGGGTGACCCTACCCGCCCCTATTCCATGCACACACCATCCAACGCTCCCCATCTCCCCGTTTCTGTGTCCACGGCAACTCCAGCACCCCTGAGGTTCAGTGCTTATGCAGCAGAAGCGTGTGTGTGTGTGTGTTTGTGTGTGTGTGTATGTGATTGAAGGAACAATGCTTTAGGGGCTTACGGGGCTTGCTGGTGAATAGAGGGGGATAAAGCCAGCGACTGCAGGCTGCAGAGTCATGGCCTTGTGTGTGTGCGAGCTTCAATAGTCTCGCTGAGCCGGGTCCCGTGTGCATGTGTGCGTTTTTTTTGGGTGCATGTGTGTGTGTTTGTGTGCAGGTGTATCTATGTCTACGTGTGCGTCCGAGGGTACGGCCCAGTGTGTGTTTGCAGGGTTCAGGAGCGCACTCTGGCCTGCATCCCTCCTGCCTCAGCGAGACTATTATTCACACACACACACACACACACACACACACACACACACACACACACACACACACACACACACACACACACACACACACACACACACACACACACACACACACACACACACACACACACACAAACACACACACACACACACACACACACACACACAAACACACAGAGACACACACACACACAGAGAGAGAGAGAGAGAGAGAGAGGGACCCCACTGCTAGGAAACAACAATAACTCAAGGGAGGACACCATCCCAGTGAGGTGTGTGTGTGTGTGTGTGTGTGTGTGTGTGTGTGTGTGTGTCATACCTCCATCCTGGGCCATCAGACTCTGAAAGACAGACAGGGAAAAATCCATATGAGACATAGCAGAGGGATATTCTTTTAGTTTTGGAAAAATAATAATCATTTAAGACCACATAATAAAAGGTATTATTCATAAAGGGAATATGGAATATCTTCAATAATGAGATGAAATCTCGGTGCTTTGTTTCTTGGATAAAACCAACAATCACACCTGCGTTTTCACGATTACCACCGTCATCTAATTTTTCTGTTCAATAATTACAATGCAATTAAATATTAACGGCTTGGTATCGTAAACACAAAGTTAATTCCTTCATCTCATTCATGGTCCATACAAGAGTCCATGTTATTTTCACTGCTTTTTAGTTGCTTTTCCAAAAAGTAATTGTAAAAAAAGCAGTTATAGTGTAACATGTAGCAAAGGAGGGATGGACTAGTGATTACACAACACTAATGTCAGCACCAAGCCAGCTATTGGTAGCTCTCCACAGGTCACGATACCTTCTGCAGGTCTTCTATCGAGCGTTCCGTCTCTTTCAGACGTTCCCGTAGAACCTGCTCTTTGGCTGATATCTGAGACTCTTCATTCTCCAGTGTATCGATTTCAGACTCCAGCCTGCAAGCACAAAAAAATACAATAAAATTACATTTCATCTCATGATACTGGAAAAGCTAAAATGTTAGCTAAAATGCTCAAAAGCTCAAATGTAAAAATTATGCAATTCATTGAGATTAGTCTGACACGGAGGCTGAAGAATGACACGATCCACACCGCATTAGCGCTGCTAATCCTATTTGCACAAGGTGCGATTATCAATGCCTCCTCTTTCAGAGTGTAAGGAATCACTTAAATCCGGATCCGAGCCGAATTCAGAGTGATTTCAAGCAGTCAACCTGAATTTGCACCAGTATGAAAGATCTTAGAAATGTCCATTCAACTGGAGGTCTCAAGACATCCGTACCATTACTGAAATTACACCTAAACCAGGCCACACACACACACACACGCACGCACACACACACACACACACACACACACACACACACACACACACACACACACACACACACACACACACACACACACACACACAGGACATTTAAGAAATGGATGTAGCAACAATACTAGGAAGCAGTCAGGGAGGAGGACCAGGGTTACTTCCTCGCTCACTGCCAGATCCGCTCCTTTGGGACGCCTCAGTGTATGTGAACATGTGTGAGACATAAAGATATTTCGCTTCATAACATTGCGGCAAACTTTGTTTTGGAGAAACACGAGTAGGCAGGTTGTTAGTGTGAACGGGCCAAGTCCAACTGGGAACTGTGTTGACCTTTCAAAGTATCAACGGTGACCAGGGAAGGTATTTTTCTGAATTTGTTGGCACTAACAAAAATCAAAGATTGTGTCTTCGCCAGAAAACCTGGTGCTTTTGGCTCCGATCGCCGAGTTTTAACGAAACAAAGCCACACAGTCGTCAGTCATCACTTAACCATCTGCCAGTGCTCCTCCTCAAGTTCATCTACAGTCGTGTGTGGATGTTACACCGCTACGTGAGGACTGGGAATACTGGTTTTCAAAAGGTGTGATAACCAAGTGCCCTTCTTCATATGTATACATGCCCTTAAAAACCGTAGCCAAATGGCATATTAGATATATACACTTTTATTTGATCAGGCTTGTGAGAGAGACCCGGGTGCAGCAGAGCAGCAGGCGTGCACACTGCAGAGATTTGGGGGATTCGGGTTGGAGCTGATTCTGCAGCAAGAAGTAAAGCTTTTGTTGGCTGCATCTGTCACACAAAGCCGTTATTGGACTCTGCTGAATGTTATCACACACACACACCGCTTTAGATGTGAAATCTCGTTTGCCTCGGAAAACTGAACAAAGCATGGCCTTTTTTTTTTATCGTAAAAATGGCCTCATTTAACTGTGCCCTTCAGCCATTGTCTGGATCAAAAAAATAATCAGCACAGTTCAGGGCCGTTGTGTAACTCGAAATCGGACAATTCATGGGTCACAGCGGTGTATTGTCCTGCTGTGCCAAGAATGTAACAAATATAGCAACATGCACAAATGCTAGTTGAACACCACTGTCACTTCTGAAGAGAGCCTTATCGCAGCTTATTGTTCATTAAAATTAGAGCCGAGTATAAAAAGGTATCGCTTTGAGGGTACTTCTATTGGTACTGGTATAATAATTATGTAAAAGCTACATTATGATGTAATATATCAGACTCACATTTGACTGGAACGTGAGTCCTTTGATAGTATTTTTGGTATTTTGAGGTCTAGGATCTTGACTGCAGTGAGACAGGGGTTATTTATAAATATCACCGGACTGTACATCCTATATTCAACTCTCACCCTGCTGGTATTTGAAACAATCACCCAACCTTGGATCGAGTTGCAAGGACGCGTGCAGACATGAGCTCAATTTGAGTGGAAAACATCAGCAGGCAAAAGAACAACACCCGCCAGGAGAGAGTGGGAGGTGTGTAGAGGCGAGAAGAGGAGGCAGGTCGAAGGGTATTAAAGGTAGTAGAATTAAATCAGTACGTATTCGACTGAAAGTAGTATTTTCACAGCAACATCTTACTTTGCTAATTGTGCTAATTGTGTTGATGCTACCAGTCAATTAAGCTTTCAAAAAACAAAAATCTGTTTTGTGTCATGATGGAGATAGGAAACAAACTAATTGGTGACGAATGTTTTGCAGACATTAATGAGGAGTTAATGGCAGAAATGTGTCTTTTGCATAATAACAATGACATTTCCCCATGGGTTTTACCCTGGTCTATATCTTGTCTCTGCAGCAGACGTCTGCACCCCGTTGCCCCTCATGTGGCTACCTCCCCATCTCATTTCCTTTTTTCCCTTTCTGGCAGGAAATGGATTTTACTTCTGCTTCCTGTTGGCTGCGTGAGGTCATGCCAAAGCGGACAAGAATGTGAATGGAGGAGGATACCTGGTTTCCCATGCTGTTACATCACTACTCCTTCAAGTACCGCATTATAAAGGGCATCCCGCTAGCGTCAAATGTCTGATAATAAATATATTGTTGATCTAATCAGAATCCTCTCTGTGAGTATGAGCTGTCACGGCTAATGAAAAACCACTCCAACATCACTGTTATCCTCCTCTCGGGACTCAAGAGTGTATCCAGTGCAAAATAAATGATTGTGTATGTAGAAGGGGTAAGTGAGGAGTGGATATGGACACGGTTGGAAGGAATGGTAAAAACTAAGTGGGTATGAAAGGTGGAACACCCACAGTACACAAATTCATATACATTATAATGCAATCCACCAAAACACCACGGCCAACTAATAACGTAAAAAAGAAATGTCTCAGTGAAGCTTCACCATGTGCTGCAGGACTATTTGACTGGATTATATCACCATGTCTTTGGATGCTTCAACATTCCTGTATGCTCTTTAAGCCGAGAAAAGACAAACATACTGGCAGTGGTCCTATTTGTGTCTGGCGCCCTCTGGTGGTCAAATCTCAAACAGAATCAAAACTGCGAGCACACGAAGAGATGAAATGACATGATCGATACATTGTTTCTCTGTCCTTTCCTATGACATAAAACCCTATTATAAATAGGGTCTCCATATCTTCCAGAAGGACAACACATTATGGGCTGTCCGACCTGTCGCCAGATATTACTTCCATGTATCTCCTGCAGATATACTCTATATAAACAGCAACACATAAACAGCTATAATAAAATGTGCAACAGAGAGGTCCAGACTTACAAAATTAGACATGTTGTAAACACTATAACCTGAGATTTCTTCATTGCAGATTGTTTTTTTTCCCCGTGTGTGTGTGTGTGTGTGTGTGTGTGTGTGCACATGAGCGAGTGAGAGAGAGAGAGAGAGAGAGAGAGCGAGGTTGGGGCGTGACCTCAAACTGTCCCTTCATCCCCGCCACTTTCTCCCCGTCCTCTCTTTGTACTTCTGTGTCTGGCGGTGTCGCTATCTCTGTGGCGATCCTGAAAGAGAGCGGTGATGTCACTGTCCCGCCCTGTCAACCAACCGCAGGCCTGTTGCCATGGATACGCCTGGGTGGGCAGCGACTGCTTTCCACATCATACAGAAAGAGGGAAAGAAAAAGCAAGACATCTGGTTTTATGCATGTCGAGTGCGTGAACGTGTGTGTCCGTGTGGACACTGACTGTACAGATACGGAGACGGACAGAAGAAGAGAGGAATGTAACCACATGGCGTATTCATACTTCATACTGTGTGTGTGTGTGTGTGTGTGTGTGATCGGCACTTTCTAGGTACAGTTCTTCTTCTGGAGTTTTTCTAGTACACTTCCAGGACGCTGAGCTGCTTTGAGGATGAAAAAAAATAGTAAGCAAAAGTCGAAGAGACATCGTTTTTCCGAGCAGTCCCTAAGGGAAGCAGGTGAAGCCTAAATCGATATGGGGCAGTTCAATTTAGACTCCTTCTCTACTGACCACCCTCAAAGTGTCAGTTTGTCCCATTACAATGTAATACAGACAGAAAGAGAAACCCTACGACCGACGCATCCTCTGATGTGGCTCATTTTCACCCGTTCTTCTAGCACCAGCTAACTTTTTACAGATTTGAGATTTTTAATGACTTCACATAAAAGCAAGTGTTGATATTCATCACAAAGGCATCGAACACCACTGGCCTTCAACATCCAGCCGCAACCACATTCCAAATCAATAAACAGCTCAATGAACCATGGCAGAGCTTAAAAAAAAACAAGTCAACACTGCTATTTGTCTACATCTTCCAAAGTGAGACACTTATCATCCAAACACATAAAGAGGACATGCTGTACTATACTGACTTTTGTCATGAACGCTCCATGGCACAAATTCCCACACATCATACTAAATATAATGAATATAACTCTTTCTATCTCCATCCCAAGTCTTTATCTGTACCATTGTTTACAGTTTAAAGGCTACGACGAGGCAAATTACACGTTCAAGCAGGGCTAATAGGGTTATAATTCAATATCTCTCTCTTGAGTTATAATTTACGTAAGGGCAGATAAATGTCACATCATTGTTGAAGGCCTTTATTTCACTATGCAAACCTATGAATGTCAGTACTTACAAACTACACTGAAGTTGAAATTTGTTCTGATTCATCTCTGTTATTATGTGCACTTAAACAGCGAAGGAAGCAATTCTGACAGTAAAAGGAAAAGTGTGAACAATAAGCCATTCAGTGGGGTTGAATAATTCCATCCAGTGTCTGATTGATAGGAGTCCTTGAACCACTGGTGAATTAAACTAAAGGCCTCATAACATTAAAAGTGCTGCACACAACTGTCATGAATAAAGTACTTGCTTCTTTCTTTTTTGATTTATTTGTCATTCATTACTTTTTGTTAATAGTTTAGTGTAAGAAAAGTCCACATGTTAGCAAAAAAAACAAGGCGATGTCTTCAGATGTCGTTATCTGACAAGCAGTCCAAAGATATTCCCATTACAATAATATGAAACGTGGAAGAAAAATGCTGGAAAATGTTTTAATTAAACAACTTAAGTGATTCATTTCTGTCAATTGTTTTAAAAATGGATCGTTGTATGTAATGCTCTGGCATTAACCAAAACTAAAGTCAAACTGAAGGAAACCTAAGGGTATAATTGTTGTCCATCCAGGGAAATCACTGTGTATTTTATACATGGAGTTGATATTCTTAAAATGACAGCATCAGTTTGATAGGCTTGAATTATAAGACTGTAAAATCCACCCAAAAGGAGGGCGTGTGAGGACAAAAGCCAGATCACAAACAATTCACTCCAGTGTCCCTAAGGAATGGGAGGACTGTGTTTCTTTCTCAAAGTAAATGGCCGTGACAGAGCACCTCTGCACAAACCTCCGATTTGTTTTGACAAGATAGATACCAAATGTTAAACGGTTTGGCTTCGTGGAACATGAACCAAGCGTGTCAAGTTTATTGTAACATTGGATTTTAGAACTAAAAAGAACCAGGATGCTTTGTTGGACTGTATCTACAGTAGAAGACATGAATCATGGTTGTGTTCCAGTCTACCCAACATGCTGCTTTTAGTGATTCATTCTGGTCTTTGAAGCTATTTTCTTACCGACTTAAGGCAGTTTGTTTTCAAGTGTTTCTGAAATGTTGATCAGCTCAAAACTGAGGACTGCCTCACACTCTTTTCTGGAAATAAAAAAGGGAAGGAAAAAGACAAATATTCTTAGAACGTTATGCAACATAAGTATAGTTTGCTGCTGCCAGACTGCCTGCTGGACCTCATGTACTGCACAAACTGATTGCTGGTTACAAATGATTCGACAAAACTTTATTGATCTCCTCTAGAGAAATAAGATCAGCGCCGCAGCAGGTTTTAGCAGGGATATTAAGATTAATAGCCTTACTGCACATGGCCTCCATAAACAGGGGAAAAAGTTGCAGTGGCCTCCTTTTTTTGTTGTTAAATCAATGCTGCAAAATATAATTGGGCTTGCTTAAATGCAAACTTGCCTTGAATGACTCTGCACTTTCTGCTCTGTAGAGGAGAGAAAACAATACGTCTCCTAATGTCAGCCCCTGTAGCTGTGGCAGGGAACGCTGTATTAAAAAACCCACCACAGTATACTCCCCCTACAATGATGGCGACATCTACATGAAGCGGTCTCCCCGACATAAAACGAGCAATAATCCAAAGTAGCATGGTGCGGGTACGAGTCGGGTCAGTGATTGTCAGAGGGCCTTCTGCTGCTGCATGCCTCTCTCTTGTTTACTTAGCCTGTCCATGTAATGATAGGGACATCTGTAAAACTACCACTGCTGCCTCCACACTCTCTCATTCTGGGTCTCCGTCTGTCTGTTTGCCCTCCGGGCTCTGCAAAGGCAGCATCTTCTTCCAAACGTTGGGTTACAATAGGGGAAAACTACCTCACAGATGGCCTCAATTTACAATCGCTCCTTTTCTGTCCATCTGTGCAGGTATGTGTATGAAATAGCCGGTACATAGATTGTGTGTCGACCCATGTCGACAGGACAACACCACACAAAGACACTGCTGTTGTCCATATGTCTTCGTTTTTTGTTTGCATAACCATAAGACTACTCTTTTTTTTTTGCCTTTTTTCATGCATTTAACACACAGTAGCACTGCAGCTGTTTTCCAGAGACAGATACAGCTGGTCCTCCTCTTTCTTTCACACACTTGTTTATGTCTCCTCCAGTGCACGGAACAATACCCGCATCTATAAAAGAGCTGCTGCCTTGTGCTTTGTCACTTTTCTGCCATTAAAATGTCCATCAGTTAAAAGCAGGACGGACAAGATGTCTCAGGCTTCTTTGCTTTCGGTTAGAAGTAAGTGGAATCTATTTCAGAAATTTTTATAGGTGGAGGAAGGTGTAGTTTTCACAGAAATCCAGGTCTGGCCATGATTATAGGTTTGAGCCTGGCTTATGCTGTGTGTATAGACACATGTGCACAGACGGGCGAAAAGGTGCCGCAAGGAACCGCTGTGATGGTGCGACATCGCTTTGCCACTCCCAACAATGGCGGAGGTCTCTTTTTCCCCCTCTGTCTCCTTCATGCACACAAGCACACACAGATAATGCGTCCACATTTGTCCTGTCTATTCACCTCTGTCCCTATCAGTATTGGAAAGACTGGATGTCCGTGTTGTGGGATATTCTGGGATGTGTAAATATAGATGCCACACCCTCTGCCTGAAATGCGTGCGTGCACAAACACACACACACACACACACACACACACACACACACACACACACACACACACACACACACACACACACACACACACACACACGAGCCGTCTATCAACCTCCTCCCGTTCAAAACGTCTAAACAGAAATATCAACCGCCGTCACAGCGTAACACAAAATAATTTCCTTCATAATTTAGACAATTTTCTCCCGCAAGATCTATGTTTGAAGGCTGTTTGTTTCGTTAAAAGGGGTTTCAGGTTGGGGATGTGTGTGTGTGACTTAAGGCACTCCTTAAACTCCCACACATGTGCTCTGTGACTTTAAGTCCCCCACTGGAGAAGATTGTTTAGTGAAAGCCTTGTGAATGTAATCCCAGACAGCTGAGCTCCTCTGGAAGCAGTTTTCAGGACACATCTGAGGCCCCTGGTTCACAATGGTAATTGCCTGACAATTGCTTCTGCTACATTGCTTATGTGTAAACATACCGTGTGTGGCTGGTATTTAAGATATACTGATATAATATGGATATAATGTCCAAAAATGAAAAGGCTATTTCTTAGGATCTTGCCGAAAAAACCAGAGACAGTTTTATCACAAAGCATCTGCCAACTAAGTCAGAAACTAACTGGGAAAGTGAGGCATTTTTCTAGTCAATGGTGGATGGCTTTGTGGTTGTGCATACTGAAGCTTTGGTTTTATGTGGTAGGCCTACTTTTCTTTTTTTAAACGTTCACATTACTTGGTTTTCTGCTGCCTGTCTCTAAATGAATAAAGCAGCATTTGACGATACTTTATACGTAGTAAAAAGGTCAAACCAGACCAAAAAATACATGGTAGCGGAGTGATTTATTTATTTTTCTGGTTTTAATTGCTTTTGTAAGTACTTCAACCCACAAACTACCATATCTCCTCTTTGAAAGAAGAAGAAGAAAAGAGTATCAGACAGCCAGTCTATTCAACATCTGCTGAATGGGGTGATTCACGTGAAGCAGCGGCACAATCACAACTGTTCTTTGGGCTACAATGCTCTCCCTTTGACCATTCACCGCTGTTCTATTTACACCGGAGCGAATGTTATCCCGACAAAGTATGATGTTGATGTTATTGCAGTGCCAGTGATAAGCTACAGTAGCTGCTGGCTAACAGAGTCCCTTTCATGCAGAGATTTGATAGATGAGGAGGTGGAGCGTGAGCCTGACTCACCGATGCCAAGTTGACCCAGAGCCTCTCCGCAAGCCCTAATTTTAAAGATGGCTTTGATCTCCGTTGCTTGAACACGTGCACTATGACATAATAAATGTGCATCGCACATTGGCTGATTAAATGCGCTCCCACTGCTCAGAGCTGACAGAAGTCGGCCTCGCCTTCCACGCCACTGTCACATTTTCCTCCACCCTTTGCAGCACGCCGCAAACAGTTTATACTGCTTTAGGCTGTGGTTCCCATTCGGGAAGCTTTTCCTCTCATTTTTAAAATTTTCCCAGGTATTTCATGAACTTTCAAGGGTGTTCTGGTCCATGCATAAATTATTACGCAAAGTCAGCATCTTTCAAGGCCTGCCAAACAGCCTTGTCTCTTTTTCAGAAACATGAAAACATATGCATAAACAAAAAGAAATAGGAATGTAAGATCTAGTTCCAGTCTTGGGTCTACAGAAAACTATTCTCGCCTAATAAGCTACCAGCTCTCTTTCACATCAGCTCACTGTTAATTCAGGGTGAATCAAATTCATTTCCTCTATCGCACTGCCCACTTGGACAACGCTCACAGCAGCATACAAAGCAAGGTTGGCAAGGGCTTGCTGGCACTTTATTCATAGCAACGGTGATCTCATGCCCCAACTTCATTCGGGAAAAGGGAACGACTATCTCACAGCAATGCTTGATGGGAAATCAGGAAGCTCCTCCCAAAGACACAAATACAGGAAGTGCCTAAAGAATCACATCAGTCCTTTTTTTCCACCTTTTTCAACGTTCCCAATATCTCGCTCTCTTCCTCCGGCAATTACACCCTGCTTTAACTTGCCATGCTTCTATCTTTCCGTTTCCGCTTCTAAGATTTCCAGCTCCCAGTTTTTATAATATCTGCCTCATATTTTTTTTTCCACCTCTTTGTCTCTCCTTCTCTGTCTTCATGCCCAGCCAGCTGTCGTCATATGTTTTGTATAAGATATGTACGCGTACAGTAGCTCTTGGTGTTTGTTTTCACACCGTTGTACGATAAAAATGGAGATTTTGCTCTAAGGTTACAGAAGTGCTAGATTCCAAAGCTGCCCTGCAGAATCCTACACCAGTCATTCTCCAGTTACAGTGTATGAGTGTGTGTGTGTGTGGCCACAGTCCACTATGAGTGTTTGTGTTGAGCCACATATAGTTGCACAACATTAGAGCTCTATACTCGGACTCTGATGATGCTTCAAATATGGCTGATGCAGTTAAAGCGTGCTATTATTGATGTCCTTTGTGTCCATCACACCAATGCATACTGTGTGTAACTGATGGAGTCACATTGTTTTAGCATTTCCAATTTGGATCATGTGGATGAATGAAAAAATCTCAATTCAGTCCAAAATGAAGGGAACTCTGGATATAGAAGCATAGTTAGTGACTGTCACCCTGTAAGTACAGACTTGACAAAGTCCCAAAAAAGTGTCTTTTTAGTACCTGTGTATTATATCTTCCAGCCTCTTCCCTTGTTCTTCATCCTGTTCCAGCTGTTTCCGGCGTGCCTCCCCTTCCTCCTCTCCCATTCCCTGGAGGAGCCATCTCTCGCGCATGGCTTTGGACTGAGGACAGAAACAGAGGCACATCAGGTCATGTTAAACATCATAGCAGCCATATTGGAGGTCCTCCTACTTCGGCGGGATTGTGATTGTGAGGAGCTTCTCAAACTACAGCGCTACAGTTGGAGTTACGGATCGGCAGCATCACCATCAAATAGCACTGCTTTTCTAGCCTGGTTGTGATATTCTTAGACAACATTAACAGCCAGTGGGTCTCCGTTATAGAAACTCATTTGTGAGAGATTTGTGAGATGACTGCCAAGCACAGCAACAACAAATAAAAAAAAAACACGTAGGCGCACACATGCACAGAGCTTTTACGTAACACGACTCAGCAGTTTCTCACAGACACTTTTGAATCCCATCGGGCCAAGAGGACTGCAGTAATTGATGAAACACAGCTAATTATCTCACTTACGTACGCCCATGTTAATGCTGGTGTTCTATGAAGTGGGTTCCTCCACAAACAAGGCTGTTTTTCTTTATTCCTTGAATGTTTTCTTTGAACTTTCAACAAATGCTCATTGATGTTTGACAGAGCTAATTTGTCTGCGGCTTTGTCTCCCGAGACTTGTTTGGATACCCCAACGCATGCAAATCACTTAACTGTGCGTGCATATACTTGGGGTAAAAACCCGATCTACCTGTCCACACAGAAGCCTTCCTTCAACACAGTATATTAAAGATATATATGCACAGATTTTACTTTTCCCAATAAATTAATTCCTAGATCATTTTCTGAAGGATTCTTTTACGTCAATAGTGTTCTTGAGGACTTTCTCAACTCCAACCCAGAATGGTTCTTTAATGTTTTCAAGATGAATGCCAGAGCTGCGTGTTTATGTCTCTAATGTCTCGTCTCTGGTCCGTCTGCTCTGTTTTGTTACCACAACAGAGCCGAGCAGGAACACTTAGGTTCACCTTTAGCTGTTTGCTGTCAAACTGTTGCTTGGCTCTGGCTCGTAGAGCTGACAATTAACACACACACACACTGACACACACACACACACACACACACACACAATGAGTGCTGCAGGAATAAATATTCTAAAGCATTTTCCCACCCGCTGTCAGAATGTGGCAGCAGGGCCGTCTGTTTGCGTCTACGTGCATGGCTGCTGCACCCCCGCACAGCCGAGATTACCTCACATAGATCATGTGCATCATGTATTCAAGATTGTCAGCGAGAAATATTTTTGAATGAATCTCAAGTTGCAAAACCTATTTGTCAACCAGGAGGATGTGCTGATTATTATTCAGCCTGTGAGGCAATGAAAACATCATTTAGCCGGAGGGGGCTGCTAGCCTGTGCCTGACCTTGACCTCTGACCTGCCTGTGGGATTTCATCAACAAAAGTACTACCTTGCAAAGAAGCATCATTGCATGTAGATAAAATTGTCTTGACCATTTCAGCAGTGTAGAATAATTGACCAGTTGTGAAACCCAGCCTGCTTTCTGCTCTCTCTCACGCTGTTTAATAGACTTTGCATTTCCTGTCGAGCTCTGACACGTGACGACTCTGAGATGAACTACACATCCCCAATATGTCATTTTAAGGGTCCGTGCTAGTCATCAGAAACTGAAATTCTCAACAGATAAAGCCTCAAATCACCCAAAATGCGACCAGGCTTCACCGGAAAATGCTGGGTTTAACTTAACTCAGAAATCATCACAATGTTTACATGGTCCCAGACTCAGATCAGCGCCTCCATTCTGAGAGGCTCGAATCGTGCAGCCAAGAGGTCCTTATCAAATCTCTGGGCTCCAGTCTCCATTTCCTCTCCCAGGCCACTACGTCTCTGGAGAGACCACTACAAAGGCTGCTTCATGCTGCCTGGCTGTGTGGCACTCAGAGGTAATGGCCATTAAATAGGACTGTGTGACCAGATGCTGATTACATCTGGAGTTCAAGCCCACGGTGTTGTGTGCAGGGAAACTAAACAGAGCAGTTACACTGGCTCTGCAGGGGCTTGATTCCCCGTTTAGCTCGGCAAAACAATACCATGTTTGGACTGGATGATATGTGTAACTTCTTTTAATTTTTCTCTGGGGAGCAGGGCAAGTACAAAGGGAAGAGATACAAGATGCACTTAATTAACTGGATGAGGTTTTCTCCTTCCAGACTTTTGAGTTCAAATCAGCAGGTGGTGCGTCTTCAAAAAAAAATCTGAAAATGTAAGTTAAATCACTTCCTGTGGTACAGGAGGGATCTCCGAGACACGAGGCCAAGTGGTGCACTCTTGTGGCTTCAGTGTAAAGACACTTAACACAAACAGTTGTCTTTCCCCATCCCTCTCCCCTCACTTCCTGTCATCTCCCCAGTGTCAGTGATCCAAAAAAGGCATCAATAATCATTTCTCGCAGATTATTAACTCTTCAGATTCAGTTCTGGGCAGGTCTGAGTCCGTGACACTTACTTGACCAGTAAGGCTGAGATCAGTTTGAATGTTTTGCAGCTGAAACCAGACGGTAGAAATCTGGACTCAAGGCTGTGATCAAACCCGGGTACTCCAGCTCCGCGTGTATGGCTTTAATCAATGTTCTCTTTTCCACAAGTGGGTGTTAAATGCTGGAAAACACCGGCGTGTAGGAATCAAACTTATTTAATACAGGAGTCATTCACGCCAACTGTGTTTAAAGGCTTTAATTAGAGAATGGAATGTGTTTTTATTGCAAAATATTAAAGCTGGCTACCATACATATTTGTAGAATAATGGGCACCCACAGCGGTTTCCCTACCCACCCTGCATCTGCACTGCATTTAGGGGCCGCAGGGTTTTCCGAACAGTGTAGTATGGAAAAAAGCAAAACTCACATTTACTCACGCTTACATTCTAAAAATATGATGAGGAAACAGTTGGTCTTAAACGTCATAATCAGGAGATTTAGCAGAATGTATTTTAAGGAACTTCACATGTCGCATCAGTCATCAAAACATCTATATCTGCGGTCATGTGATTTTCTGAGCTTACATGTGAGGTCAAGGGACTAATTATTTATCAGATGAATGCTCCAAGAACTCCATGTAAATTGCTGACATCTAAAAGTTGTTTCTTGTTTTGTGTGTGTTTCTGTCCCCGTTTACGCACTAGCTTACTATTAGAATGTCAAATCAATGTTTACTTACGTAATAATACATATAATTGCTTACTTTACTTGAAACACAATCTTGGCTTACCAGTAGCGGCGGGCAGTAATGATTAGGGGGAGATGTTTGTGTGTGTTTGGACTGGAGTGTTTTTTTCTGGAAAGAAGAAAACAGCCAAGTCTGCCCTGCTTTGCCAAGGGAAACTCTGAGAGGCTTGCACACCAGGAGCACTATGGTTTGGAGGTTTCTATGGAATGGACCTGCTACGTAGGCTGACGAACGCATTTTACCGCACACAAATAATTAAACACACATGCATGTATGTGACCGCAGCATGCATGAATAGAACTGCAACGGAAGGCACACGATGTATCTTTCAGAGCACACCGTGTCTTTGAGTCTATAGCATTTAGGTTCAAGGCAAGACTCATCCTCAGAGAAAGACAATGAAGGATCGAGTGGATTAAGTGAGATAAATGGCCGTCACATGCACATTTGTAAAGCTTTCTTGTGAGCAAAAATGATTGACTCATTCATCTGAGTCTAACCCTAACCTGAACTCTCTGCAGTGACCTCATTTTAGTATCAGTATCTGACCTTAAACTAACAGTTACCTCAAGTCTTAAGAAATGCTTCATCTCTTATCTCTCACATACAGTAGCACACACACACACGCACACGCACACACACACACACACACACACACACACACACACACACACACACACACACACACACACACACACACACACCTTGAGATGCTGGAGTTGTAGCACCAGGTCATCAAGCTGGCTTCTTTTGTCTTCAATCTCAGTTTGCCGTTTCCGTTTCTCCTGGAAGACAAAAAAAGGACAGAACACGTTGAATGTATACCGTCAGTAGAGGGATTATGTTCTGCATTTTACATTATTTGTTATATTGGTGGGCAGTGAAAAGGACACCGAGTTGAACAAGTTGAGAATGGTGATGCACTAATGCATGCTGGTGTATTGATTGAGTGTTTAATGCCCATCGTCGGCAAAACTGAATCGCTTCGGGCCAATTAAGGTTATTTATACATTAAATGTAAAAGGTGAGCAGAGACTGAACGGCTGCTTATACAGTATATACGTCCCAACTCTATTTAAACTGATGGAGGCTTGTTTAGTCTACTGGGTGGGTGATGCCACAGAAGTCTATGGTTTCAACAATACAGCAACACTAATGAGGGGAATTCGACATTATCAACAGGCTTTAATGTGTATTACTGGAGTTGGACGTCATGGCTTTTGGAGGACTGAGAGGGGTGAGGGGCCACAGGCTATCTAAGGGGGGGGGGGGGGGGGGGGGGTTAGGCCTTGAAGCCTTTAAATGGCATCAAGGTTGAACTTGAGGTGGGGGAGAACAATCCTCAACTTCATGTGTAGATGAATGGGGCTCATGTTTGGAGGCCGGACTGGGTGCATGGTGAGTGGGAGGGTTGAAATCCTGAACACACTGATTCAATGTGGAGTCACTATCTTTGAATTGACTTCCATGAAAATGCATGGGAATATAAACAAAGCAGACCCCAGTCCAACCCTGTTTGGGGCTGAAGGGCATGAGATACTGTAGATGTGCATGCGGCTCTCTCTCTCGCTCTCAGTGGGAGCAGAACGAGGATTTTCTGGAACATTTCCTGTCGGCTAAATATAGCCATTGCGGAAAACCCCAAAATGTGAATCAATGTTAGACCACCTCTCAAATAGCTGGTACAGAACAGCAACATGGAAAGCACAAGAGCTGAACGAAATGCACAGAAGAAACATAGAATAGACATAGACATATTGCTACGGAAAAAGAAATCTGGGTTCATGGTCGGCATCTTAATCCCTTTAGCTACATTTAGGTAGATGGAAGACTTGTTCAGAAATGCTGAGACGTCCTCGCCACCAGACAACTCGGTTTCTGTCAAACCACAGACAAAGCGTTCGATGCATACAAACACAGAAAGTGGGGGAAATATGTTTAAAATCTTCTACTCTTTGTGGATGCAGGCGTTCTTGTCCAACTCTGGATTTCAGAGGTTGTAGCAATTTCAGAGCGAGCGAGAGAAAAGTTACTGGTATCAAAGTAAACTAGAAACATTGTTATCAATTCTGAGTGCTCAAAATGGTTTAATATTGCATACAATCTGTGTAATAAATGGTATCAAATTGCTGATGAGACATAACTGAACATGGGGCATATACTCCCATAATAATGTGCAAAGCCCTTATGCTCTAAATAGAGTAGAAGAGGTTAAACGGATCTAAACTTTATTTAAAAACAGGAAAAACAAGGATCCTTACAAACACAAAACTGCACCTAAACTACCGACTGGAAGTTAGAAAAAAAACAACTTGACTTTATCAGTCTTGCTGGGAGAACACAAAGCTGCACACTGAAAACATATGCACAAAAATCTGAGGTCATCTCTCTCTCCCACACACACACACACACACATATACCACAGAAGCCTATACAGCAGCAGTTCCCATGGCTTGTGAAGTACAGTCAGAGAGCAGCAGTATGGTCACCAGATGTCAGTGACTGACATGTGGTCGAGGAATGGGCAAAACACACATACAACTACACATCCACAGAAACACACAAGCAAATATAGTCTAGGACGGATGTGTAAACACAGATAGTAGACACTAATACATTCTCAAAATCAACCAGTGCTCAAGCAAGTGGTACAGAGGGCATTCCCTGCTTAAAACACGGTACTATATGATACAATAATAGTTTATATCCGTCCTGAAGGTCCTTTAAGACTGACAATAGCTCCGCGACAAATAACAGAGTCCTCATTCATTACACAAGGCTGGTGGGTTTCAGTGGGGGTGCCCACCGCAGAGGGATGTGGTAAAAAAAAACACAAAACAAAAGGAGTCTGGTGAAAAGCTGACACTGCCTCTATGCGGCACAGTGCAACACACATCCTGCAACACTGTGCTAGCCAATCAGATATATTCAAATAAGCATACAGTACACAACATAACACAGTGCGTTGCTGCAGTGCTGTCGTATGAACCACGTCTAACTCGACTCAAGCATAAGGTCGAACTATTGCTGCTGATGAGAGCTTCAGGAAATACAGACAGACAGAGGATAAGGCCCTACTTTCTCATCCAGTACAACTGCTTGTTAAGTGTCGTTGCTCCCAAAGTCCTGGCAATAGATTTACTTTTGGAATTCCCTCCTGAAATTTCCTCAAGGATTTCCAAGAAATCCAGGTGGGAGTCTGGCAATGATAATGCCAAGGAAGTTCAAATACTACAAACTCCTCCAGTTTTAGTAATGGTCATTGGTCATACTGTACGCAAGGAGCCAACTTAAAAAACCCAATTCACCAATGACTTCACACAATATCTTCAACCATAATATGTAATGTTCGATTAAATAAGAATTTCTAACATAGTGCTGCTCGTTTATTTGCACGTATACATCTTGATAAATAGAAATGTTTAACTGTGGAGGACAACCAACCTCCCTGGGTTCATAGAGCTCCAATGACAGTGGGTTGAATCAGTCCATGGGTCAAAACCATCCATCACTTCTCCAACAAAACACTAATTTATTAGCAGGAGAGATAATAACCCGGAAAGAACAGGATTAAAAACCATGTTTGCAACTGAAACTGTTAATAAAGTGAATAAAAAGATGAAAGCTGGCAGGAAAGAGAGACCCTGAACCCGGCTCGGTTCACAGTATTTTCCCCCTCCGAGAGAGCAAATCATCCTCCTCAGGAAAATATGTTGACATTCTTGGATACACACTCATGGCTTCCCACACTCTGACTCACTGTGCGCTTGGCCCCACTTGGCTTGCTGCTTCACTCTTTCACAGAGGACATCACTTTTCCCCACTACTGCTGACACATCCAGAAAGTTGGACACTAATACATAATTCTGTGTCCCATACTTTAAATGGGCAGGCTCCATTGGGGATTTTTACTGTGTCACATTTAGTTTGTGGAGCTCCACAGGGCAACCAAGAGCCACATGGACTACACAGAATATAGTAACCTCTCATCCTACAGGGTTAAACATGTTGGGGTCAAACCCCACAGCATCTGATTACGGTTTCCACTCATTCTTCTTCTGTGGTGTTTATACCAGAATAGACATTTTGCAACTCTAATTACAAATCCAAGTACCAATTGGATAGTTTTCATATAAAAAAAAGAAAATGTGTCCAAGCAGCATTACTGATACACACAAGCTCACACATGATTCCAATGTGGTAAAGCAGTGATGTAACTGTTGGATTTAAAGTTGTGCCGGTGTTGAGACAGAACAGACGTGAGCTTCAGATCAGATGGGTCACATTCTGCACATGCCAACACACCCAGCAGAGAAATCTCACAGCGAAGATCGCCTTGCATTCAGCGGGCGGCCATACCTGAACACTTACAGAACAGACTGAAATGGACATGTGGTTTAAATGTCACGGGGTTTCATCCTGCGCTGTCAGAAAGAACTTTGAACTATTATTATGATCATTTAATTACTATTATTTGAATGTGACGTCCTCCTCAGACAATGCTAAATGTCTTCGGTTCAAAGCGAACAGAACACTAACCTGGTAGCTCCTCAGCCGATGGCGGTGTCAGTAAATGCAAACTTGGCACATTGCTTAAACAGCTTGCATGCCATTGTCATGCGATAGCAGCAGATGATGAGTACACTCATCATGTCTGTAGTGAGATGCACATGGACGTACACAAAGCAAGCATGTCACAATCTCAATCTTAATTTCAAGGTCTCCTGACGTCGGCTTCATGAGTCAATAAACAATGCCACATGTTTGTGTTATTAGAAATATGGAGATGAATAGCATTCATAGCTGCATGTCTCTCTGCCCTCGATAGTACTTCTCCCTCCTGTCACTCCGTATCGTTTACTATCCAAGTCGACTCAAATGTCACGACAATCATTTCAAAACCAGCGACACCCACTAGAGCTGCATTCCGGTCTCAAGTCTCTGTGAACTCTGACCCCACTCACTTACACACAGACACATGCACACATGCCAGGATGTCCAGTAGGTCCAAGACAGCTGCTGCTAATTTTAGACGGCATGTAATGCCTGGCGTGCCCCAGAGAGCCCCCCTGCGACCCCCCCAACAAACCACACCCACTCTTCCCCATCAAAATGACTTTGCCCCAAGCACAAGCCCCACATTCATGAAGGGCTGAAGTCCATAAAGCAAGCCTCTCCTAGCCACTTACTCCACCTATCCGCTCCAAATCTGGGATAGATGGCAAAGCCCACAACTATTCAACAAGTGCAAACTATTCATAGCCCATTGAGCAAGCACATGCTGGCAGTCAGACCTTAATAAACACTGAAAGTGACGCAGTGACTTATCATAAACCAACAGTTGTGTCACTGTGCCGTCTGCATATACACTACTTCCAATTTAATGAAGCAGGCGGGGGGCAATCCGACCAACATTTTTGACCATGTTAACTAAACAAATATCTTAAAAGATGGGCGACATCTGTTATACAGGCAGAAAAGATCCGGGGCTGGGTAGTTGTGTTCAGTCCCACCTCAGAGAGAGCACATGACCACCATTACAGGGAAGAGTCTGATTAAGTCAAACATGTGCCCATTTGAACAGATTAAACCGTTTATCCAATTTACATTACCTGCTGTAGTTAAGATAAAATTGCTGCGAATAAAGGCAGATAACAGAAAGTTAAGAGTCTAATCTGTAAGAAAACTGTGAGAACTGCTACTTTCCTCCAAGGCATGTCGTCCCTATTGTTTTTAAGAGTTCAGTGGCGCCAATGTGTCAATCTATGAGTGGGTAAACTGCACAAACTGAAACTACGCATTCCTGCAGGCCGCCCAGCCCCCCACTCTATTTACCTCTGCTAACGCAGGCCATTACCCCAGCCCCAGTCACAAATCTCAGCATGCCAAGGTCTAGCTGTAGCACCCCCCTCACCTTCACCCTGCCCCACTCACCCCCCTCTGTTAGACCTCACTAAGTAGACCCAGAGCCCTGACCAGTGACACAGATTACTTCACAAAGAGACCAAAGAGATCAACCTGTGGTCAGATTCATTACTGCATATTAGTCTCGCCAGACTGTTAATAATGTTCATAAGTGAGCAAGATAGACAACAGGCACAGAGATTTGGATTTGGAGCTAACGGGGATCTTTTATCCAATGATCTTTCTCTTTCCATGAGAGTCTCTGTCTAGTTCCCAGTGCCAGCAGCTGTCATTTCCTCCTTCTCTGTCTTTCCAGCAAACACACACACAAATGCACACACACATACACTCACACACACCATCATATCACTCCTCAGGCACCACTTCCTAATTCCCCTTATACTTGGCTCCAGACGATCGGCGGCCTTATGTTTGTGTGTGTGTGTGTGTGTGTGTCGGGGGGTAGCTAGTGAGTCCAAAGGGCTGAGGTCATCTGTGTAAACATATCGCAGACACTACAGAGAAGTCAGTGAATGAGTGCATGCGAAGACACACAAACTTTTGAACATGTATTTTGCCGTATCCCGTTTGCGGTTGGAAGACCTCACGGGCAATAGTGTAATTAGAAAGCTGAAGCACTCACACGCAGAGTTTTGGTGAACACACACGCATTTACAAAAAAAAAAAAAAAAAACCCACACAGACATAAACACACATGTGGGCACACCCCCTCATACATATGCGCACACACACGTAATGCTTTTTGTTGGGCGGGGGGGTCCTGACCAGATAATTACATATCAATAATATGCTAATTACAGGTCTGGATTTAACATGACATCACAGCTATTCCCTAATCTGACAATTAGTAACCATGGAAACCTGCACCGCTGGCAGCGGACGAGGCCGTAATCACTATCAGACTGTGGGAATCCTCGTCATCAACTCTTAGATTGAACACTGTGTGTTGTACTGAATGATTAACACGATGAGTAATCTTATTATTTAGACAACAACTCAATCAGTGGGACATTTTCTTTTCAGTTTGGTACCAACTCTCACAAAACAAACTGAACTGGATTTGCAACGTTACATGTAGGCTTGATGGGGAACAAATGCAGCAGGAAAACTACTGTAAAGAAGACTTAAATATCCTTGTCAATGAATTCTGTAATTTCCCATCACACCATCTCACTCCAAGTGCTGTGACTGAGCAGACAGGCACTGTCGTCCTTTCTGCTGAACTAAAAAAAAAAAAAGAAAAAGGATGACTCACAGCCATAAGTGTCATGCTTTATTGATGAGCGACACGGCACATAGACCTGGCTCTGTGGCAAATGAATATTAACATGGCAGCTGACAGTGATGTGCTTGGGTCCAATTCAATAGATAAATGTGGCAAGGAACTCTCCATCATAATCCAGATGAAATGATTAAAAAACAGTGTCAGACCGGACAGCTCGAATCCAGGGATGACTGGTCTAATACTTTGATTTCAGCGGAAGCTTCCAATTTGGTCGAGATCTGCTTCAGTATTGATGAGGTCTCAGAGTATCAATTATTGATTAAATCATTAACATATCAGCTGCAGACCCGAGACAGTGTGAGTGAGTACTGTACAACTCTCTACAGGGGTTCAGTAACACTTCTATTCTAAATACTGTGTGTTGAAGGAAATATAATCTACTTTTCACGAGGGCCAGCTTCGTAAATGTAAAGTGGTGCTTTGTCCAGAAATTTAGTTTTACAGATCCGTCAATAAAATCAATTTGAGTGTCTTCATTTCAGCACTTTAACAACTATAATCCAGTGTTTTGGCTGTGCTGAAGCAGCCGCCGGATTAGGAGATGCTTGGTTTTGATTGACAGTCCGAAGAGGTCTTATAAAACCCTTTGCTCTGGGAAAGACGTGGTCCAGCTTCTGTATTTACACTGGACCTGCGTTGTTTGGCTGCGTCTGTGGCTTACAGAGTGCTTCGCTGCCTCAGAGAGTCGTTAGCACTAATAGTGTAATCAGAACCCTTCTCTATTAAGGTGCCTGGTAGGTCTTGAAGGCTAATAGAGCTGTTATTGTCTTTGATATTGTGTACACAGAGCTGAGACAAGACAGATGCTCGTTTGGAGGAGACAAAGAGGCTCATATTATTTACATAGCCTGCATTTACTTTCAATACGATCTCGGATAGTATTTCAGGAGAGAATAAATAGAGCGTTCTTGATAGTGTTACAACTGCTGCCTCCAGACTATTTTTTATTAATATTCTAAAGTAATTTACACAATATCCTAATCAATGATTTAGCCGCATTTTGCCCAATACTGATGCAATAAACAGAAATGTTCCGTTCCTCTCCACTCAAAATTGTCACAGAGGCAAACTTTCCACTGGCTTTCTTTACTGTGTGCCCGACGGTTTTAAGTGCACGCAGCCTGGTACGGCTGCCATGGTTCAACGTGGCCAAAATAGTTTCTCCATCTGCTGCTGCTGCTGCTGTTCACCCCACTTCTGTGTATGAATGTGTGTGTGTGTGTGTGTGCTTGTGTATTCCTGTGTGTCTTGAATGTGTGTGGTATGCTGTGGTTGCTCGCTGGCGCCAAATTTAGTCGCAGGCAGTGAATCCTGGTCTAACTGTTGCTCTGAAGTCCTATCAGTACCGAGCCAAACACTTCAGCACATGCCTCCGTGATCACGAAACACAACGAGCGAGAATCGAAAACGGATTCTGGACAACCTCGGAGCTGAGATCATTCGAGAAGCAAATACAAGTAAAAAACCTCAGACATCTGGCCAAAAAGAAAAAAAGCTGATTTTCCACCAACTTTCCTCCGACTTAGTTTCCCCCCAAAAAAAGACATGGAAGAAGATGAAAGCCGACATGAACAACGAGACAAACACAAGCAGCAGTGCAGGGCACAAGCATAGTGAGAGAAGTACATCACAATCGCTGCAAAACAAAAATCACTCTGTTTTGTGCAATACAAATGGGTGTAGGGGGCTATGATGTCATAGGTCTCCCAACACGATACACTTATTCACTTTTTAATTGGACAACTAAAAAGATACAGTGACGCAATTGTGATTTTTAAACTAACATGCAGTGAACAATGTTATTTGTCACATTAGCATTTAGCCTCCCACCACAGAAGAAAACATTGTACCCTGGATATCAGTTCTATTGTGATGGAGCCAATTTATCTTCAGGTTAAAGGTTTGTTCGTTATAGGTAACTCAAGAGCCCCGCCTGTTGTATTTACGTCAAAGGAATTCATTAGTCAAAGTTCAACAAACTTTAACTTTGGTACGGAGACAGAAACAGATACTTTCCCCCGACCTCTACATGAGTCTGAATTGATGTGAACGGGACAATAATGAATAATGTGAATACGCAGATACGGCATGGCAGAGAATGGGGAAAGTGAGGGAACCAATGAAAGAGAGAGAGACTAACATAGTTGCAGGAACTGAGGTGCCAGACAGTTAGGCGAGACATTGTACTGTGAATGAGAGAGAGAGATGCAGTCAAGGTGAGACACGGTGGCCATGAATGCACTCACAGACACAGACAGACAGACAGACAGACAGACAGACAGACAGCAAAAACAAACAGGCAGAAGGTCAAAGAAACAAACGAGCAAAGCTAAAAAAACGCACCGTTTTGAAAACACTCTCTGACTTACCGCCAAGGCCTGCAGCCTCTCTTTGTGGAGCTGAGCCTCCTCACACGACATCCTGAGGGGGGAAAGCAGGGGAGAGGGGGGTGAAAGGAGAAGAAGTGAGATCTGTGAAGACTGAGAGCTGGAGTCCCTCAGCGGAGAGGTAGAGAGGCGGAGAGGGGAGGGAGGTAGAGGAGAAGGAGAAGAGGAGGAGGAGGAGGAGTATCCAGGCGAGGTCCTTCCTCAGCGCTAATCCAACCAGAGAGAAGGAGACAGTGGGAGAAGGAGCTCACACCGAGTGGAAGCAAAGATCTCTCATTCACTGGCCATGTGCCTCACACTCACCCCGCTGTTCGCATTCTCTCTCTCTCTTTCAGTCTATCACCCACTCTTTCTTTTGCGCTCTGTCTCTCCTCCCATTTGTCCCCTCCCTCCCTCCCTCCCTCTCTTTTTTAGGCATGAGCCATGTGTGATTAAACAGCTGGGGAGGAGCAGCTGAGAGGGACGGAGAGAAGCGAAGGAAGAGAGGAGTGATGGCATGAAGGTGATGGGGTTGTAAGAAGAGAGGGGGCAGAAGTGAAAGAGCAGCAGTAAGGAAAAGGGAAGCAGGAGCAATTTGTCATATTTTAAAAGCGGAAATGCGACAGTGGGAAATCAACATTAAGTGAATTATATGTAGTCACATTCAAAATGATTATTCTCTGACTCAACAAGCAGACAAGTGTGTGAGAAAGAGATGGAGGGAGAGCGAGGGCAGTGGTGGTTGAGTGAACTAGAGAGTGAATGAAGAGAGGAAGCACAATGCTGTGAATCAGAAGAATAAATGTTATTTTCTGATTGTTTCACGGCGCTTCCTGCTACAGCCTGTCTGCTAGCTCTGTGTATGATTAGACCTGTGATGTCTGGGGGTGTTTGACCTGGAAACAGGCTGCACGTCCTGCTGATTGGCTGGGGGTCACACCCCCCTGGTGGGCTCCAAATACTCTTTTCTAATGCCCATTAGAGTCCCGAACACAGCAAAATAATAAGCAAAGGGAAAATACAGGCAGTGGCCAGCGTCTCTGCAGATACAGACACCACCACACACCTTCTAGGGATTTAGGAATAGATTTTTACAGTCTATATTTTTGTATATCATATGTATAATCCAGCAAATTGAGTCAGTATCGGGCCGATATCAGACATCAAAATCGGCGCATCTCTGGTCTAAAAACACAGAATAATGTTTGTGTTTTGGATACAAGTTGTGTCAAAAATAGCATTTCTCAACTACAAAAGTCTCTTGTGTCAATCGCAGGAAATGACAACTTTACACCCAAAAGAGAAACCTCATCATTCTACAGGACAGAAGTGGCCTAGTGGTGCCACTGCATTATGACATAACAAGTTCCTCCCAGCATCCTAGCCTTCACCAATATGCTATTTAGTTTAAAAAGATGCTGCTGCTGCTGCCAATTAAAGGACAGGATAGACAAAGTGCCAAATACTATCGTTGAGATATTCTGATCTTTGAATACAGCAGTGATTTCGCCCACATGCAAACAATCCTACAGCCTACTCCTCAGGATCCTATTTCTGGTCACACTGGTCATACATTTATTCCATCGAAGCCTTCTCCTTTAGAAAAACAGGAGCAGGATTTAAAAAGAAAAAGGATGACGACTGTGTCTCTCTGTGAATTCGTGTATGCAAATGAACATCAGTGGAACATGTTTCTAAAGAGAAACTACAAAAACACCTCTTTAAAAGGCAAGGCACACCTTCTCTCTCTCTCTCACACACACACACACACACACACACACACACACACACACACACACACACACACACACACACACACACACACACACACACACACACACACACACAGAGAGACAGACACACACACACACACACAGAGACAGACACACACACACACACTCACACTCACACACTCACACACTCTCTCTCACACACACACACACACACACACACACACACACACACACACACACACACACACACACACACACACACAGTAAATAGGTCATTGTTAACCGTGTCCTAATTCTGTTCTCCCCCTTTTTTTCTCTAGGTTCACGGGTTTCATCGATTCTCTGCCTCCTCTCTTACACTTTTTATACTTCATTTTATAACTTTCCACCTCTCTTTCACTCACTCTTTTCAAACAACATTTAATTTCCTCCATTCTTTGCCTCCATCCTTCCTTCCATCCCTTATTCTTTCACTCCTCTTGTTCCCTTTGCTGCATTGCAGCCCTGTTTTCTACATTTTCATATCCAACAATTTCTCCTCACATCCCAACCTCCTTATTAAGTTCTCCCATTCTGACATACCCCCCATGGTGCATTGCTGCCCTCCATCCCTCCTTCATTCACCCACTCCTCCAACCTTTTCTTTCTCTTTCCATCCCTCCTTGTTTCCTACCCGACACCCTTCCTTCCTCCTCATCCTCTCCTTCCATTCTCCTCTCCATCGTCCACCTGTCTCTCCTTCCATCTATCCATTTTTCCTCAAACTTTTGGTGCTCCTCTTCCTCCATCCCTCCCATCCTCTCTCTTTCTCCTTTTCCTCCATCCCTCCTTTCCACAAGCAGACATCCTTATAAGGAGAAACAGCAGCAGCAGTCCTGGATGACTCCTAAGGGAATACAGAAGCATGTAACACACACACACACACACACACACGCAGACATAACAGCCACTGCATTACTCCAACAGAAAAATAACTGCAGCTGGAGAGTATTTGTCCTGTAAAGCCACAGTGTAGCTGAAAGACTTTAAATCAGAAAGTTATATCGTTCCAAATGAATGCACAAGTCTCTTGTCGATATTCAGGAGTGGTGACATTTTTATCTGCTGCAATCTCTAAAGTTAGTCCTTTTGTACATGATAGTCAAAAAGTATTTCCCTTCAATATTTCTGATACAGATGGATGTATTTTTTAAGCTTGTATGCTCCTTTACATAAATTGCACAGCTGACTTTCAACTAAGAGTAGAATGCAAGATTTATTTGATTTTATTTACTTTTATTTAACAGCTAGTTTTGGTTTCAGTTCAAGTTTACAAACCTACTGTAAGCTGTCTCATGTTATCCCTGCAGCAGTTCAATTCAGTTTAAAGCTGAATTAAAACACTCTTGAATCATTCAACCCTTCAGCTGATATATTATGAAACTTATCGATATATCTTTAGAGCAGTGGGATGTTCTTCAAAATGTTCTCCTTTTTATAAAAAGAGCCCATTTGTTGTTTCTTCTGTTTGTCTCCTGACAAGGCCAATCAGCACTACAGTGTTACTACAGTTTCAAGCTGCGCTGATCAATATCTTTGTATAAACAACGTTCTGTATGAGGTGTCGCTCATAGTGAGGAACCCACAGAGATCGTCACCATACTCCGTTGGAAAGCATTTCAGCTCATTGTTTCGGTTTTACAGCCCGCAACGTGCTGTTTTGGTTCAGCGTCACCGCTCTCATCAGCGGCGTTTACAGCCACTGCATTCAGCGGTTTTCAGTGAAAACGCTCTGATAAACCACTGTGAGCTAACCGCCCAGCACCAAGCAGCAGACAACGTTAGCTGGGAATATGTCAAGCATTTAGAGACACATATTCCACGGAAGTTAGAGCTAAAAGGAGAGGGAATATTGGATATATTTTCTGCTGGGTTTTTTTTAATGTCCAAGATGCTTATATACCGCCTGCATGTAAACTGCTAGAGTTCACAATTGAGAACTTTTTAATGTTTGTGTCTTCTGTTAGATAATGCCCACAGCACAGGTTAAACATACCATAGGTTTACTGAGGTTCACCATCAAGATAGGAAAAATAAATCCTGGACCGTTCCTCCAGAACACATTACTGCATCTATAATGTGGGGACATGGAGCTTAAAGACCGTGACCTGTTTGGAGTAGAAGTAAAATATGGTTTATGTTATGAAACCAGGCTCAGCTCTGCAGCTGTCTGACTCCACAGCCAGTCCAGGACTTCTGGCCGGTCTCTGTTTGATCTGGATTCGCACCAATCACATCATGATGTTTGGCCGCTCACACTGTCATTACAAAGCATACTTTAACATGAGTCTACTTCATTATAACATTTGCTTTTTGATTTCAGTTTTCGACGGTGCTTTTTAACTCTCCCGTCGCCCCCCTAAAGTGCTGCCACTTTCCCTCCCCCTCCAATCACTTCATTCTGCCATCAGTTATGTTGGTTGGTCGCGTCGTTGTAGACAACAGCATCATTGTTCCTCTGCATCGCCACGACTACGCGATGACCTCACTGCACAGCCAGCCCAGCCCCGCCTCCACCCCTCACCCCCCATCCCAGCCCAGAGGTAATGGCCTCCAGATGTGGAACCAGAGGCAGGAAAACACACACACACACACACTCACAAAGAGAGTGAGAGAGTGAGAGTGAGAGAGATAGAGAGAGAAATATAACAACATGCAAAGAGTGAGTAGGAGGGAATGAGCAAATATGGACAAAGAAAGTAATTCAGAAAAACTGCATGTGCGTGTGTGTGAGTTGTTAACGCAGACATCTCCCTATCTTGAGCTTTGTACAATCATAGTTCACTTTTCAATTCAAAATAACTCAAACAGATCTAGTGATGCAGATTGGCCTCTACTGCATTGAGTTCATGTGTGTGTGTGTGTGTGTGTGTGTGTGTGTGTGTTTTTTAGAGAGAGAGAGAGTGACTAAGTGAGTGAGTGAGAGAGAGAAAGAGAGAAAGGATAGAGAGCAAAAGTAACCAAGCAGACATATTTTTGGCTATGTGAGTGCCAGACCCTGATCTCATTCATATTTTATACTTCACTGAGGGAGGTCAAGCTGTGTTTGGGTATTCCACCGTCTGTCTGTCTGTCTGTCTGTCTGTCTGTCTGTCTGTCTGTCTGTCTGTCTGTCTGCACACACCGTTTAACTAAAATTGAGTCCTTATTACTGCAAGTATGTTTATTTTCCCACAGCGACAGTCGCCTTAAATTTAATTAGAAATGTCCAGGCAAGTCTAGCTGAGAAAGGAGGTTGGGGATGGCTGACCTTTTGGAAGACACTTTCAGCAACTAGAGATATTGTCTGTCCCTGTTTTTTTCCTAACTGATAGAAATCCAATTCAGTAATTCAGTCTTCTACAGCCACGCAAAGTCCATTCTTTTATTTTACCGCAAAGACTACAGAAACTGATAACTTTCGAAGATGATGGTAAGCTCTGCAAACTTCGTTAAAAAAGTAATGCCAACTCAATGATCAATCCATACATTGCCTGTATAAAAATGTGCTCAGGACATACATCCTGGAGATGCAAACAGAGCCTCTCATATTGGCCTCTCAATAGAACTCATTAACCCAGTTCCTCGCAACATGAATGGCAATCAATGCAGCATAACAATTCATTGGATGATTTTATATTGAGAGGGAATAATTCTTTGTGTCTTCATGCAGTTATGAGGCCTTTTTTTAATTCTGTGAAGTAGCTTTTAATCGGTTTTATCCTGAAATGCATTTTAGATGAGAAGCAGATGTCTTGGCCTCCAGACACTCAGATTATCAGCACCTCAGCATGCTCTTTCTGCTCCCTCTTTCTCCTAATGCCGCTTTCTCTCCCCTCTTATCCAGTCTTTACAATTCATGCTGTGGTATTTTCATTTCATGGAGTGGTGATGGATGAGGAAAAAAAATATTACATATTGTGTCATCAGATCATTTGAGTATAACACACGAGACCCACTCTGTTATGCAAATATATTTAGGTGTATTTTCTTTGTCTATCTCTATATGTTTTAACATCTTAATATTTTTCTCTGTAAAGCAATTTGAATTGAATTTGTGTGAAAGTGTGCTCTATGAATAACCTTCCACTTGCTCCATTGGCTGAGAACTTGCTAAACGATGAATTATTACGCCTATTGAATTCCCCAAAATAATGAATCACAATTTCTCAGCAGACCTTTTTCCATTTGCCTTTGTGCTCAACAAATGTTGAATATGTTTGGTTGATAAATGACTAATCGACATTGACAAATAAACTACATTCCAACTCATTCAAAATGAATCCAAACAAGAGATAATGATGGAAAAAACAGAAAGATGGTGGTCAATTTGACGCCCTTGCTGGGTTGCCTCCATTTACAAACTGAATCCACTCAATTCATCCCATCACTTATGAAAGAGTCTCTTTCCTGTAAGACTTCCCGGAGTGTGCAATAAATAGCGGCAGAGAATGGGCCATCTGCCATTGTGGTGTCTGCACTCTACATGACCACAAATACTACCTCGTCTTTCTGCTGATGCGGGGCAAACCCGGAGAGAAAGCACGCTCTATATGGTGATTAAAAATGAGCCCACAGCACGGAGGAAAAACAGACAGAGATCAGGGACGATAGGGTGCGATAGACCGACTGAATCATGACAGCGCTGTCTCATTTACCCGACCGTAACATTAACTATTGATGCACCAAGAAAGCATGTCTTCTTCATGCTTCGCTGCACTGCTTCATGGGTGGGGCTCTGACACAGGATGTTAAAGCAAATCACTCCAACCTGTCACTCACACTGCCTGTTCCAGAGCTGATTAACACTCAGCTTATAGGTGAGGGTTAACACTCACTCACCGCTAAGCATCCTCTAACCTGCAACATCTGCAATGGGAGAGGGGTCCCTCCTATCTTACAGAGGTTTCCATACACCTTACACAAGTTTATCCTAATCCTAGGAAGGATCAACAAAGACAGGGTGTCCTATATCGATTGTTGATATGCGACACATGAATAAAATCGACAGGCTGGGTACACACTATAGTATACATACGCTGCACAAGCTGTATTATCTGTAATATATTATAAAATAATACATTAAATCAAGTTGCACAAGCCTCCCAACGCTGACAGCTGTTCAGCTGGAAAGCTAGCTGCAGGTGTGATAGTGACAGGCCTCGATGTCTGTCGCCAAGCCAACAGTAGCTTCAGTAGAATACAACACAATACACCCACAAAAGCTCTGGATGTTAAAGCACAACTCCCACTCTCCTGTTCAGTGTTCAGTTCATTATCAGTGTCACTTCTTCTCTCCACAACAGTTCATACAGCAGCCAGATATCAACATTTAGCATTCATGCTACTACATTTCTTAGCTAGTCCTCATCCTGTTAAACGTTAAAACACTAGGTTTGTAAAACACGTATCTCACCTTTGCGTGGGCTTTCTCCAGTAGAAGTTTCATTCCTGTTATCTGACCACTTCTTGCCATTGTGGGAGCTAAAATCTGGGACTACAGTGGGGTTTTCTCTCGCTGTTAGCATGATTTCCAGACCGTCATCCGGGTCTCGCCACCACCGACCGTTAAAACGTCGTCTCACGTCACGGTCACTTGACAACTGACTTCCGGTGTCCATTACTGTGGCGAAGACGTCGATAGACCACTTGTTTTATCTCCTCTAAATGAAACCGAATAGTTTAATAGGTAAGTGCAACAGCGCCGACAATGTGTACAGCTGTAAAACTCGCTAGCCTAGCAACATTTAGGCTACATGCGTCACATAACGCAAGTCTCTTAAAGCGACAGGAAAACGTTGACGTCTTGTTTTTCAAAATAAAAACTAAAATCACTTGCAGACACAATTTTGCAGAGAGAATACGCATATACACTTTAAATACACAATAACTCATGGGAAGGGATTTATTGTGACGTTAAATTTCTTCTTGTACTGTCATTCTTGTGTGCCTTTTTAAAGATGTGTAAAAATATGAATGCTCTTTGTCCGGAAATGCAGCTGAAAGGTCAGATTGATTTGAAAATCTGCTGATGTGTATCTCTAGAAGGCTACTTGTGGGACACATGGGACACTTGACAGTCAGCATCTCAATGTTGTCTGAACAGCAACATTTCTTCAGTCCAAAAATCTACCAATGTGACACGATTCTTAACACTTTGCCAGTGTTTGCTTGATATGTTTGGCTGTGATTATGTGGCGATTGTTTAAATGCAAGTTTAAATACATTTGTTTCGATTGATGACACTAGAAATGAAAGTCACCAAGAGACTTTTTACCTTATTATCCTTCTGTCTTTGCACGGACATTTGATTCTCCTCAGAAGAAAAATACATGGACACACACACATTCATACAAACCCACAAATTCACACACAGGAAGAAGTGTTCTGCGGCATTGTGCTGAAACACAGAGGCTGGCCCAAGCCTGCAGCCTCCACATTGCCTATGCTAAAACATGCCACACTTGCACACGCACATGCACACATCATGTATGTACCAAATGGATGGAGTAGAAGACACAGGGAACGATAGAAAAAAGGAAAATCAAGCAAGAGGGTAAAGCCACATAGGTTTGATGTATAGTGAGGTGGGAGGTTTGCAGGTTGGAGTGTGAAGGTGAGTGAAGAAAAGAGGGAGGGAGGAGTGTACACGGTGTACGGCGGGTCTCCTCGCCAGTCATGACTGAGCAGCAGCCTCACCATGACGGAGCTCCCGTTCCCATGACAACCCAGCCTGTCAGATGGAGGGGAGAAGAGGTGGAGGGATGCAGGCGAGGAGAGGAGCGAGATGGAGGCAAAGATAGATGGAAGGATAAACAACACATCCCACTTACGGTGCTGTTGCCGTGCCGTTCCTCTGCAAAGGTGTGTCTGACATGGCTGCAACACCCTCCGCTCTCCTTCCCTTCTCCTCTTCCTCGTTCCTCCGCTCCGTCCCCGTTCCTCCGCTGTCCTTTTGACAGAGTTGGGTCCACCTCTACTGTGGTGTCTTCCTCCTCTCCTCCTCCTCCACCTCCCTCCCCTCCTCCTTATCTTCTCCTCCTCCTCCTTCTTCTTCTTCTTTCCTCCTGTCTTTTCAGTGGGTTTGTCACGCCAGAATGTGTCAGAGCAGCTGCTGCTGCTGCTGCTCCTGCATCGCCCTGCTCTGCCGGCAGGAGGAAATGGGTGGGAGAGAGAGAGAGAGAGAGAGAGAGAGAGAGAGAGATTAAATAAATTATTATTTGTAGGATTTATTATGGATTTGTAGGTGAGGAGAATGGGGTGAAAAGATGCTGTAACTCGGAGCAGGTGTGACGGATGTGAGAGAGGGATGGAGGATGAGACAGCTGACACGAGAGAGCGCGATGGAGAGCAGAGGATGGCAAAGAGACGGCAGGGAGATAGAGAGAAAGAGAGCCTTGGGGAGCTACAGTATATAATGAAAGGAGTGGCCAACATGCCTCATCCCTGCTGCTACCCTGCGAACCTTTCCCCTTTGAGACCGAGGAGGGATTCATTTAAAGAGGCAGAGAGGAGACTCAAAAAGCCTGCATTGCTAAGAAGGGAGGTGGGAAAGTGCATCCTCCACGAGTGGGCTCCGGTGTCCTGCAACTTTAAACGGGATAACAGTAAAGACTGAACAGGATCTGTCAGCTATTAAAAACAGCATTGCAGTGGTTATTACCGGAGGAAAAAAGTCCCCTCACAATCCTGGTTTGACCACGACGAATGGTTTCCCAAGACTGTTGACTCTGCACTTGCCTGTGAGAATTGGGGCATCTCAAAGGAAGGAGGGCTGCACTCCAGGACTCAAATCCTCCAGATCCAGATGAGTCGAATCTGTCACGTTGATGTCAATACATTGACTTTTCACAGCTGGATTCACACGGATTCACACATAATCTTTGAGATTTGACTTCTGATCAGAGCACATTGAAAGATAACAACTGCTGAATGTCCATGACCGGATATCCTGGAACACATACAGTAAATATGTTCCCAGCTGGTGACATGCCTGACTGCTCGTCATCAAATGTGATGATGAATATAACAAGACGCTATGCTGCATGGTACAGCACAGGAAAAATCATCAAACCAGTCAAACTGCATAAAAGCCTTTAATGTGTCTGGAAACCATGAAAGTATGATGCAAAATGAAAAATAAGGAAGCTGTCACAACTTGCATCCAAGCAATTACACACACTTTACAGTGGAGAGTTGGCAAGCCGCCATGACAGACATGACGAGAATCCAGTTGCTCCTGTAAGTGCAGCGCTATAGTGAGAACAGCGTAGTCTGGGGCTCGCATCAGTTATTTATCCAAACAAGAAGCTCAGCAGACTTTTATTGGGTCTATAAACTGCTGGCTGAGTATTTAGCAGCAGTGACTGGAGGGCAGAGGGAAAGCTTCCATCCATCTTTCTGCCCTAAATTCCTGCTTTCTCCCATTTCCCGCCCATCTTTAATAGCCTTATTATGTCTTTCTAGCCTTTCTTGTCTCCTTTAAATTAAGTTTCTGTCTTCCTTCCCTCTTTCCTTTCATCTGTGTTTATTTCCTCCCTCTTTTTCTCCTTTTCCTCACTTTGCTTTCTCTTATTCCCCTTCTTTTCTCCACCTCTTTTCATTCCCTCTCAACTCTTTGTGTCTCTCTGAGAACTTGTGCTACTTAGTTGAGCATGTTTGTCTTTACAGACGTTTGTATCCACAGTCTTGGTATAAATCAGTGCACGTAGCAGCGGTAGAGCAGCCTCGTTCATTCCCAGGCTCAGAGGACAAAGTGAAGGTCACATCCTTTTTAAGTGCTACGACATCTCACATTCCTGGCTGTCACGCGTTTACATGTTTACACGCGGAGAGACTGTTTCTTCCGGACTTATCTGCCTCCTCTCTGCTCGCTCCCTGTCCCTCCCAGGCGTTTCATGTTGAGCCCATGGTTATCATATGGTGTGGTATGCCAGTTATTCCGAGGCTGCTCTTCAGGTTGAGGTAGCGTCCTTAAATGGGCATCATGCAGGCCCTCTGCCCCTCCACACTCTCACACACAGCAACAACCCCCCCGCCCCGCCCCTCCTTCCAACCTGCTCTATGGTTAAATTGTAGCAACAGATATGATAATTAGTCTATCATCATCCCGGATCATCCACATATGACAAATTCTTGCTTTGATGTTTAAAAATAGAAAATTTAGATGGTGCCACGATCTATATAACCGGCTTAATCAGGATCAAGTCTGATTGGAGGAAAAAAGTTATTCTAAAAAGTTTGAGTAACTTTTAATGTTATATGAATATGGAACATTTGTGCAATAAAATCATGTTTCAGACGACCAGACCTCCATGTATTGTGCCCCGCTGCACATGTCATGCCTTAGAAAATCCACTGTGGTAGAGTCGCTTTTAAAATATGGAGTATACTGCCACCGTGTGGTATTTTAAAGCCATTAGAAAATATCTGGTGACTGCTCATTTTCAAAATAGACGGGGCAGAATGAAATGACTACTGAATGCTGAGTCATTATATAATTACACATCATATGAGACGTGATTCCTGCAGAATTATGAAACATCACCAACTTACTTAATTATACTGTATAATTATAGTTTATAATATGGCTTATACCACATTATGTGTGCACATTACTGTCTTTAACCTGGGAACAGTTTTTGTCTTGCTATAGCTATGTACATTGTGGAGTAACTGCACCGGCATGTGACAACCAGTAGAGGGCACTGTTTGTCAGATAATGTGATTCAATTAGTAGAGGATCACTAACTTTAAATCATGATCCCTGGTCATGATGCCATAACTATATGTGTACAGTACATGAAGGGGACTGCTAAGAGAAGGGATTGTTCTTTTCACCTGATCTCCCTGCAATGATGCTCCCAACGGATGCTCAACATCTGGATACACAGTGATTAGTCTATTTATTCCATGTGTACGTTCCGTTGCATCTATTTCATAAGTGTCAGGCATGGACTAGGCATGTCAGACTCCTACACATTCAGCCAAACAGGCAGGCAGACAGTCAGACAGACAGACAAGCACACACACTTTGGCAAACAGACAGAGTTCACGCTCCAGTGGTTTCTGGTCGTTGATCCAGAAAGTCTGTCAGCTTAGATAAACCAGCGATACCACACGAACCACAAGTGGGATTTACTCTGACCCACTTCAAAAATGGTTCTACTACGCCACATATCTGACATCTCCTCACACAGAGGGACAGAGGGGGCTTCAAATAAGTCCAAAAGTTTGGAACAAATGCATTTCACATGTCTACGTGGTTAACATCATTTATTCAGGTCAGAAAGGTCAGAAAGGCAGAAACATTTATTGACATTGAAAAACAACTATAGTGTGCTTTACACAATGACAATAAATTAAGTATACATCATGTATAATTGGACTGTATTTGTAAATGTATATTTATGCATATGAATATCAGCCATCAGGATTAAACATTACAAATGTTGAGGGTTACATTGTGTTATCCAAATCATATACAAG
>NC_139930.1:23194326-23274326 GCF_963514095.1 Eutrigla gurnardus
CTTCATTCCCTACTGACTCCCATGTTTGTTCAACTAAAAAAAAAAAAAAACTGCATTAAAGAAAAGAGTACGACCGCACCTTCAATGTATGTTGATGTGAAGTTTGTATGGAGAACATGTACCTAATAGATTCACGTTATCGCCCAAGGCCACCGCTGTACAGTTTCATAATACTGCTGCTCTGCTGCATAATCTTTTCTTTTTCAGTCTCTGGATCACCCTGCCTTCATATCTAATTTTTATTCTTCCTCTCTCCTTTCTTTTTAGACTCCCTCTCCCTAATTTAGGCCGCACCTCCCACTCCCTTTTGTTGTCATAAATCCTCCCAGACAAGGAACGTGTGTTGTTCTGCCTCCCTTCACTTCCAATCTCCCTTAAATAAGATCATTTATGTTCACCCTAAATATAATATCCATTGTTAGTCATTATACATATAGTCACAATGCACAGACGTAACTCACTCCATCAGATTTCTGCACAGCTGTGCATCATCAGTGTGACATCATCAGGAAACCTCCACTTGTCACACACATATTGCGCAGCATGTTGCAGCCACATCATGATTTCGTGTGTTGCCAGGTGCGTACACAGGTGGACAGGAAGTACAAATCCCTGTCTGTTTTTTAAGGATTATAATCATTTCTAAACTTCGTTACAAGTCTAGGAAGTTGTCTGGTTGTTTCTGGAAAGAGCGGCACACAACAAGGACTTGCAGGAGGCTGTAATTAACACAGAACACCGTCCTTCTGCTGTACGGCTCATCTTCAAAAGGAAGGAAGAAACAAACAAAGGGAGCGATTTCAGAGAAACCTTGGCAGAACATCAGCTTGGCTCCAGGTTGCTTTATTTTGTATTAAAACAATGCTGATGATGATTATCTTATCTTTTTTAAACATTTTAAAACAGATGTTCCGACATGTGTGTGTGTAACAATCACTAATAATGAAGACTGGCACCAAAGCATGATGATTTCACAGCACGTTGCTGCACAGATGTCACATGCATGCTGCCAGTTGGTAGGTAGAGTCGTCCCACTTCATGAATGAGATGAATGGGTGTTGAAAGGATGCAGACACATCAGGGGAGGCAGTATGATGTCACATCTGATCTTGATGCATAATGACATCACAGTCACAATTGTTGCTTTCAGACAATGTGACACAATCAAGTTAGCTAGCTAGCAAAATAAGCTAACCAAATGTATTAAAATGATTTATTGGACTGAACTGGATGAATCTCTAGTCTTCCTTTGAAAGGTTAAATGTCTCCGGGTTTAGTGGTTCAGTGATGCAGTCATGCGTATTATGCTGTACCTCTCTCACATTCTGGTAATGTTATTACTGCAATATTGACATTTATGATGTCAGCAGCGTGCATGACATCAGTGCGTTTGAGAACAAATAATTTACCGTTGCAATCAAACATTATGTCCATATCAGCTCACTGCATTTGTGATGACCAAGTGGTTTTAGTGAGACGTCGGTGACCTTTGCGGGGTGGATTGATAGTCTATTCTATTCTATGACACTTGGATGTAACAGCATGGAGGATATTTATGCACAGACGGGTTGCTGTTGTATCTGCATCCCATTTGTACGTGTGCTGTGTTCACTGACCTGCGAGACTCCGTGAAGGGGAGGAGAGGTGACACAACACGAGGGAAGAGGACGGGAAGAAAAGGCTGTAGATGTTTAAAGAGGGGAGGAAACAAACGATTTGATGTTGTATTATTTATTTCCTGCAGATGTAAGTCTATATTATTTATCCTCGTGGGCAACGCATTTCATCTCTGGCCAGCAAAAAGATGACATTCTATGTCTGGGTAATAGTTTTTATCACAGCCCAGTTCCTCTGCGTGGAACTCGTGCCCATTTGTGTGCACTTAGGATGTAGAATATTTACATTTACATTTACATCTACATTTAGGTCATTTAGCAGACGCTTTTGTCCAAAGCGACTTACAATAAGTACATTTGTCAAAAGAAGGAAACAAAGAAACCACAACGAATCATTGCCGATAAAGTAAGAGCTAAAAGTAGAACAAGTGTTAGGTCTTCATCTGAGTAAACTAGTAGTTCAAGAGCAACAGTGCTACGATCAGAGTGCTATAGGTAAGGTTTTTTTTTTTTTTTGGGGGGGGGGGCGGGGGGGGAGGTCATGCTAGTCGAGGTGAAGTCTGAACAGGTGAGTCTTGAGCCTTTTTCGGAAAATGGCAAATGACTCTGCTGTCCTGACATTAGTCCGGAGTTCGTTCCACCACTGAGGCGCCAGAACAGAGAAGAGTCTGGACTTTGCTGAGCGACATTACAATCCAGAATCCAGAATACAATCCAACAAACACACACACACACACACACACACACACACACACACACACACACACACACACACACACACACACGTGTATGTTTGGATGTATTCCCATTTTTTCTTATTTCTCTTGGACATTTTGGTGCCCTGAGCAAACTCCATTACTAATGTGTTTCTTCTTTGTGTCCTCAGTGTTGCATGTGCGTGTGTGTGTGTGTGTGTGTGTGTGTGTGTTCAGTCAGAGTGAGCTTCCAGCCCTTTGAGTCTCTAATGGAGATGAATGCTGCCTCCTCCACCTCACAACACTGATTTAATCACACAAATAGGCAGCCAACTCACCTTTGTGTGTATACAGTTTGTATGTGTGTGTGTGTGTGTGTCTGTGTGTGAGTGCAGTCCCCTGTCATCGTTTAGGTCAGACCACATGGCACAGAGAGCACCCTAAGGCCCTGCACTGAAGTGTGTGACAGTGTGCGTACCGAGTCACGTTTGCATACGTCAGAGTGTGTTTGAATCTTGCCATACTTATGAGGACAGTGACCTCACAGAGACAGCGATCTGTGTTCTGAGCACATCCTGCAGCTCCTCATATATTAAGGAGTTATTCTTGGGTCCGGATGAGATTATGACTAATTTGCCTGGAGTGAGGTTAAGCACGGGATGTGAGTTTATTAAGGAGCGAGGGATACTGCAAATTTAAGATTTGGGTTTTAAATTTATAAATGATTGAGGCGAACGTTACATTTCAGCCTGAAGTGCCGTAATGGAGTGTCGCCAGTTTGGAGAACGAATTTGTCCAAAATTGTTTCGTTTCCGTGCGTCAATTATGTTCTTTATAACTCAAAGTGGAGAGCTTAATCGATATTGCCATGGCAACCTCTTCCATGCATGCTTCCCAGGCTTCTCAGAGAACATCTGCTCCCATTCAGGTCAAACTCTTCACCTGAAGTCGTGAAGTCAGATGAAGTTTAGATCTGCAAGGAGAAAACGGGGGCTGAGTGGACTAGTTTTAGTGAGCAGGAGTCATCTTTCAGTTCCACTTTGCTTTTTAACCCCTGTGGCTTGTTTGTGATGCTCACAGAAAGTACACAACGTCTATATGAGGAAAGCCCGAAGCTCCAGCATCCCCTCTGCATCATTGGCTGTTAATGTGCGGCATCTGCATGTTAATGAAGATGAAAAGTGGGCCACTCGGTTTTGTCAAGCCTTACACATTATATACATACAACACCCGAGAATGAATGAGCTTGGCCTCCATTTCTGTTTCTCTTCCAGTCTGGATTATTTATTATTTTCTTTGGTAAATGTGTGCAATACAATCTGGCATTCATGTGGTGTTCAATGCCAGGAATAAATTCCTTCTGGAACAAATTCATACTAATAGTTTGGGATGTAGTACAAGTTTTTTAAAACGTCAGATTCAATAGCAGTCGGCTCCCGTTTTGTAGGACCTGTTTGAGAAGTTAGACACACTGACGCAAACCTTTTAATGAGATTTTATTTGTTGCAAGAAAAACAGGATCGCTTCTTTTACGGCAACACGATGTAGGGCTTCGCTCTTGTGGGATTTTCTCTGGGGAGATCCATCCTCCACCGTCTTCAAATAGACGTTGCAGAAAGAGATGGAGAACCGGGGAGATGCAGGAGAGAAAGTGAGGAATGGCAAAGAAACTGACAGAGAGGTGTAGAAGCAGGAGGCAACAGAGATGATTCTTTACCCCCCCAATGGCTGTGTTTATGATCAAACGGATCAAACACAGATCGAGGCAGGACAGAAAAAAATACCACAGAATGGGTGTGATGATTTATGGCTGATGCAGATGAAAAGCTCCTGCTCCCTCCGCAGCTCCGGGCTTTTGTCTTTCCTCACTAATCCTCCCTGCACCCCCTTCTCTCTCTTCCTTAAGCCCACGTCCTCCCCGAACGTCCCCACTCCAACTCCCCATCTTCTGTCTCCCTCAAAATCCACCCTTTCACCCCTCCTCTCTGATTACTCATTTAAACATCTCCTTCCCCCGCCTCTCGCACATCGATCTTGCCCTCTGCACCCTTTGCGCTCCCCGGCCACGACCCCCCCACCCCCCTCCTCTCCCTGTGATCCTGTTAAAGCTTCATGTCAGCATTAGTGTCGATTCACACAGCGGTACGCCACATATTAAGCCGGACAGCCGTTGTGAGAGTCTGGGAGTTGGAGGCAGAAAGAGTTGAGGTCAGCAGGAACGGAATGGGATAGTGTCTTTTTAGTACAAGCAGGTTGTGTTTATTATTTAAATAGGGAAGTGAATGTCTTAGAAGACGACTATATCTTTGTCATTACTGTACGGCTTCCAGGCAATCAGCAGATATTCCAGGAAGTCACTGCCGGTAAAGAAATAGCACCTAATGCACACAACCAAGTTCAATCTGTACAGATTAAATATTACATGTTGATTAGTGAGCTTAAGAGGCGCTTGTAGGCAGATTTTGTTACCTTTGGAAGAAAGTCTTGCTTTTCCAGTCTTTATGCTAAGCTAAGCTAATATGTCCAGCATCATAATGAACAGATATATAAGGGAGTGCTATCAGTTTTCTCATCTAGTGTAATAGTGTATTTCCCAAACTACTAAATCATTTCATCATTCTATATTTTCTTTTTTCTATCCACTCCCATCTCTCTCCTTCTTCTGGCATATCATTTACATCTCCTCTTTCCCCTCTACCTTCTTCTTTATCCTCTCTCATCTCCCTCCCTCATCGTCTCCAGGGACCAGGTTTCTCCGCTCCCGTCCCGTATCCTTCCCCTTCTCCTTTACATATTCCCTTTGCCACAGTTTGTCCCTCATTGAATGAGCCTTTCTCTTCAAGGAGCTGAGCGCTCCCACCCTGGCATCAGTTTGTTGGTTGCCATGACAGCCTCCTGAGCCAAGTTATTTATAGCAGCAGACCAGCATGAGTCCCACACGAAACAGGCTGTATGTGGACATGTGTTTTTTATACATTATGCCCATGTGTGAACTACTAGTATTACTTACCGCCCCAACAATATGTATGACATACACCATTTAGGAAAATAAATATGAGAGAAAATGTGAGTTTTTTCTTATGTTTAACAATTATAAATGTATTATAAAAATATATATTTTTCCATTTTTAGGCCATGCTCTACCTATCAATTGATACTTCATGTCCATCGCATTTTATCCATCAAGAACACATTCTCTGACTGAATCTTCATGTCATGGGAACCGCAAGGCCCAAATATTTTTGGAACAGGTTTGGCGTTTTTAATGTTGTCAGATCCACATGGTCCACTTTCATCCATTATTACTCACAACCTGCCCATCTTGATGGTGTGTACATGCCGATATCAACTCCATGTCTGTTACATGTCTCTGTTAACACAGAGCACCGATAAACACCATTGAGGTAAATGCATGAAGCTGATGGAGCTTTTCTCATTTCCCCTAAAAGTCTAAACGATGTCAGCCAAGCAGAGAGTGGTTTACATAACAGATTGTGGTGGGTCTGGTAGACAAGTAAGGAACCCTCAAGAGAAAATCACAAAATGATACCTAAGCGGATACCAGGGGGGTATATTTCCTGTAAAGCCAGCTACTGTGTTTACAGTACAGTACGTTCTGTCAAGTTAATAGCCGGAATAGCTTAATGAAATGGAGTGAGGCCCCCGTAAAGTGATACTCTGTTTTCTAAATGTAGCCGCCTACTACTTACTTCTAGTAGTGTCAAGGAAAAAGGGAATCTCTGGGTAGCACTGTATAAAAAACCTCTCATTGTCTGCTCTTTAGACTGTGTGTGTGTGTGTGTGTGTGTGTGTGTGTGTGTGTGTGTGTGTGTGTGTGTGTGTGTGTGTGTGTGCATGTGTGAAAGGCTGTCTGCAAGTCTCTCCAGCAACATTGATCACAGCCAAGGCCGGTGCTTCGCGGCCATCCTGTTAGGTTACCATGGAAACGAGCCCCCGCTTAGGAGCCGCCGAGAAACCAAACACCCTCCGATCAATAAGCTTCTTGAAGAAGGACGCCGAAGACACACACACACACACACACGCACACACACAGCAGCCTCAGCGCCACAAGCTCCGTCAATAAGCAGATCGTGGCACTTATTCAGATGGAGTACAGCGGAGGAGAAAAAGTGAAGAAGAGTCTTTTGAAACCCAGCGAGACACTTAACTGACTGCCGGGGAGAAGAAGAGTCATGACGGTTGGCAAAGCGCTGAAGAGGGAGATCTGGAGTGTGACTATCATTCCTCTCACAAATGTAGTGAAATGAGCAGGGACTCTGAAATACGGAGCACACACTGAGGATGGTAATCGTGTAAAAGATGATTTTCTCCCGCCATTAATAGGATTATGTGGCTTATGGTGAAAAAAAAAAAAATGATATGCTTAGGTAAATTAGGACTTCTGTAAAGGCTTAAAGGTTAGTGTTGATTTCAGGGAAGGAGAGAGGGAGAAATCTAATTTTCAGAACATGATATTTAATTGAATTTGTTTTGATCTATTTACTTCCCAGGAACTGTTTGATGGTTTAACCCTGTTGCTGTACTGTCTGTTTATACATGCACAAGTGTGGGAACCCCTTTTACAGCATTATGAAGTGACGTATCCAATTAATATCAAATCATCAGTTTTCCAATAACCTTGATGCACATGTTACACGTCCCTCTCTCAGCAATCACTTCTAATTGTTTCTGCCCACCTGCCTCCGGGTGCCGACGGGGGATGAGAGCAAAATGACCAACATGTATGCCCCTTGATAACCTGGTACACCCCCCTCCATCTCCATCCCCCAGCAGAGAGAGGGTGTGAGTTAGAATCCGTGAAATATCAGCAGCCCGACTGTGTATTGGTAAATCCATGACGCTGTCCGTGGTGCTGAAGTAGCAGACCGATTTGTAATGTAGGTTGTCAGACGTCAAACGTTTTCCATTTCCGTGTAGAAGTCATCTGAAGTTTAGATCCGCCTCATAAATATTTCACTGGAGACTGGTCTTACCTGATTGCGGTATATCTTCATGCATCACGAGGCCTGCTCGTTAATAAAATACAGTCTTGTTATTGTGCGGCCCCGGCCCAACACGCTCCACTGCACTCTCTATTATCAGATTGGTGAAACACGGCACTGTATTGTTGAGTCTGTGTGAAGCTTCCTTGGCAGACGGGTGAAATAGCAGGCATACAGTGTATGAGATAACAAGCTGTGATGTAGTGAAAGCTGATATTTCTGTGTGTAGGTGTGTGTGTGTGTGTAGTCCCGAGGGAGACAGTGTGTATGGATCTACAACAAAAAGACTCCTACAATCACTGTTCAGTTTGATCTCTGACTGCTTTTGTTTGGTGTCAGATAGAAGAAAAAAACAAGGAAAATGTAGATATAGACGTTATTTTTTTTTAACCGAATCGTCATCAACCATCTTAACAATAGGGCGGAACAAGAATGCATCAGTGCAGGTAACTGGCCTGTCTAATTCAACATCTGAACAGTCTGGATGCACTGAGCTGCCCCTCTGCACACAAACATTACGGAGCTGGTTGTGTACTTCAGCTCAAGTGTTTGTTTGAATGACTCTCAGGTGACCTCTCTCTTGTTTAAAGGCCTTTTCAACAGTTTCCTCGAGCTAATGATACTGTGAGGTATTGTTTCATCCCCTCTGTCTTGATCATCTTTTACCTACTAAAGGGTCTGGATAGGTCTCCTGCTGCCAGTCTTGGTGTTCACCCTTTATTCTGGTTCAGGTCCACTCTTTGGTCCAATTGTCTTCAGATCTATCCTGATGAGAAAAACACTACATCTATTGTGATCTTTCATAGGTCGGGTTTTGTGTTCAATATTTTACCTTAAAGTTTATTGGAAGCCAATACATCTTCTGCTGCCAGCAGCTGCACAGATGCCCTGAGGCCAATAGAGGTGAAATGCCTTGCTCAAGAAATGCTAGTTATTTATACACCGCAACCCTCTTGCCTTGAGCGTGATTGTCTACTTGTAGGCTACCACTAGTCCTGTTAAGATCCAGTATGCCCCACTTCAGACCACTTCGGCGCTACCGTTAAATATAACTTGTGCTGACAAATCTCGATTTTTACAGTAACATCAGTTTTTCTGCTTGATTAATGTTACCGAAGGCCACAGACGGGGGACAAGGGGAGGAGGGAAAGGACTCAAAAAGACTGCAAGAGGGGGAGGCCTGAGCTCAGAGTGTAATGTAGCGTGCTCCCAGAATCTAGATCACTGAACACACCAGTGTTTCTTCAGTAATTTCTTGTAGCAGAGATGGGCTCCTGGCTCCACTTCAACGTGTCTGTCTGTTTTAGTAGCCGGGCGTTCACAGAGCTAATGCTACGACTAGCCGGGTCGCAGAGGCGGGGATGCAGATTTAAACCTTGAGACAAGATGTGTTACCTAGTAAGGTAGAGCAGCAACAAGATGTAAACCCTTTTTCTTTGCTGAATTTGGCACAATAGTTCCATATACTGTATGCATCCTGCCCCATATCTCCTATAATGAAGTCCTGCTTTTGGAGATCAAAAAAGGAAATTCGATCATTTTTTTAACAGCGTCAGCAGTGGAATTATGGGACTCACTAAAGCCGAGGAATGGAGAAAAATAACGAGTGCTGTTAATGCCGTGTCACCTGAGGGTCGTACTGTCACGGAAGAAGAAAAGGTTCAATGTGAAAAATGTCTCGCAAGGCGTTCCATCACGAACGGGAGAGGATCAAATAACATCTGTAGCTTTGCCATTTGAAACGTTGGCATTGTTAAATTGATGATGATCATATTATACTATCCTATGATTTGAAACGCAGAGTCATACACATTTTCTGTTTTTGTACCTAAGAGGAAATTCAAAATACGAGAAAAACGTATTAAATGAAGCTAAAGTTCTCCTAAAATCACTCGCAAATCTGTTTGGTTCTCGCATGAGCCGACACCTAGTGGTCATTAGAGGAACAGCATCTTAAGGCTCTCCAACATCTTTAATCAATATTAGAATATCGCTTCTTTTTTTTTTGGTATGCACTTCACTGTTAATATCAGATTGGGAGTTTCTTCTATTATTTTGGTTTCAATTTGACAAAAGTGTACCTTTGGACTTGATGTTTGCAGTCTACATGTAGGCTACTATGTATTTATAGACAGTTTAGTGATCCATTTGACATCATGAAGAGAATTTTTTGACAAATACACGTCCACATTTCACATCACATCTCGCCTTCGTTGAATCTAAATCTAAATCTATCAGCAGCTCAACGCATTCTGAGCTACAAACCGCGTGGAGCTCCATGAATGAGACGACACAAAGCGGCCGGGTGGAGACAGCCGTGTCCCCTATAGGACCCCGAGGTCTATAGGGCAGGCGGGCTGGGACTATGCGGGGCTAGACGGGAGTCTTTGCTCGTAACACAAGGTCCCTCTCCCTCCCTCTCTCTCTCTCTCCCCCTACACAGAATGAAGCGACGCTCCGCTGGACCCGAGCGCGCGTCTTGGCCCCGCCCCTTCCGACCAGACCCAGCAGCATCCGCACGCTGCGTGATCCCCATCACAAACCGGAGCGAGCGGCGGCTAGATGGAGTAGTACTACTACGAGTAGTGGGAGTGCTCACGGCTTTTTTTACTCCTACTTTCATGGATTCGCCTTTTCTCTGGAATATCGCTTCATTTCATCGCGGTAAGTGTGTTGCGGTGGCCGCTGCGCGCGTGCGTGTGTGTGTGTGTGTGTGTGTGTGTGTGTGTGGGAGAGAGAGATAGAGAGAGAGAGAGAGAGGACACGGGACTGTGCAGCTATTGTCTGTTGCTGAGGCAAGTTTCACGAAGACGCGGCGAGGAGGTCTAGGCGGATCGTACGGGATCAGAGCCCGGAATGGAAAAGCGGATTCGGTGTGTGTGTGTGTGTGTGTGTGTGTGTGTGTGTGTGTGTGTGTGTGTGTGTGTGTGTGTGTGTGTGTGTGTGAGGGGAGGAGGGGGAATTGCGTTTTAATGATGGTAGAGAAATCGATGTCGGTATTTTAGACAGACACCTGTCTCCAGCAGCAACAGTGACCGCCCATCCGGGGCTTATTCACGCCCTTTCTTGCCTGTAGCCGAGAGGCTTCTATAGCCGTAAAACAAACGCCTTGTTCATGTGCAGATGTGTCTGCAGACCGGCAGGAAAAATGTGTCCCCCCCCCCCATCCTCAACGTCACAGGGTGGCTATTCCTCCCCAAGCAGCCGCCCATACACATGGCTGATGCCGTTCGGATCGATCGAGAAGCCCATGCTCGTTAAGGTGCCTCGTGATGTAGAGTCATCATCACCATCCTGGTTGCTTCTCCCATCATCACACGCGTGGAGGCTTGATTATGAGAAGAGCTGCACCTCATCCTGCTGCTGCCTCAATAAAAAAAAGGAATACCAGCACAATATGAATCATACCTCCTGGTGTAAAAGGAAGGGGCTGTTTCCTGATACATTCGTGTTTTTGGGTCCTCCGTGACCTCACCAGACAGCTGCATTCTGGACATAAAGGTCACGAGGGATGTAGCAACAAGGCTGTGAATGTGAGCAGATGAGACGATTCAAACAACACAAATATGGGTGAATATTTAATGACAAAACGCGTTAAATTGAGAGGCGATGCAGATGAGCTGACCACGCAGGACCCTCCGTGAAGGAGAAGTCCGTCGTCCAAATGAGTGCAGCTTATTTTTAATCGCTCTAATTATTGGATGCTACTCCCTGCTTACATGCACACGGCGGTGGGTTTCTACTGCTTAACTGCCTGTCTGCACGTCCCCGTCTGTATCAGATCCTCCTCGTGGCCTCCTGGCTGAGCACCGCAAGCACGATAATATCACCCTGTCGGCTGTTTGTGCTTTCCCCCCTTCTTGTTCTGTGTGTTTATATCTGACAGGTGTGCTCATGCTCCTTCCCTGTAGTATACTGAAGCAGGCAAACGGTATAATTCAGCAGACAGATGGCAGGTGGCTGGGCATCAGGTGAGCCTCTTCTTGGCTGTCAGCGGGGCCTGCCAAATGCAAGAAACCACTTGGCATGGACCCACCACGGCGGTCTACACCAGCCCGCCTCCATACAGCATGTGTGGTGAAGGTTTGAGACGCATACAGCAAGAGGAGTGCATGTGGAAAAGGTTCCATTCTATGGTGCTAACACAGAACCAATCAGGCAGCAGACCGAGGTCACAATGATGTCATCATGCCTGGCAGTGACACACGATAGTGACGTCCGTCTGTGACATCATCAGCACGTCTTTAACCATCCAGGGTAGTTATTATGGTCGTCATTCGTTTTTGCTCAGATCAATCGGCATCATTTCCACAAGGATCATGTTTTAGTCGATTAGTTGTCAGAGTCTGGCTTTGTTTAACGATGTCTGAGCAGATTTATAATTAGTGTAATGTTGGTTTATGACAGTGTGGTGGATGCACTTGTTTGAAATAGTGCTAAAACACTTTTTAGAGCAACGGGCCTCATCTCTGGTCTGAACTGGCTCCATTTACCAGTTCATTAATCTGTTATAAGTCCCATTTTTCATACTCTTTTGGGTTCGTTTTGATCTATTTCTTCCTTTTGGTTGTCAATGGATATTTCATGTCATAGTTCTTGTTTTTCAAAATTGCTCTCTGACCCGTTTAAGCCCAGCAAGCCACGAATTTCACAATAAAGCTCCAGAAACGCGATTTTCTCCTCATCACACGAGTGAAGGAGGAGGAGAGGGCCGCTCGCAGCCGAGTCGAGCCTCCCGTGAGATCGGTCCAAATGAAATCCAGCTCTAGTGTGTGATTACCTCTTCACATGGCGGGTGATGAATCACAACATACAAGTGAAATGTAACATGGCTCTTGAGCGAGCGCTCGGGGAGGCTGGATACACAAACGCCTCCGGCTGTTTACCATCACATGCTTCAGGTATTTCTTGCTGCCTTTTTACGCCGTAGCTCTCTTCACACGTGGCAAACATACCGAAAAGGTGCTTTTCCCCCTAAATGTGTTACAAATAACAATAATCACAGGGAGAGAAGCCGGCAGATGCCTTGTTGAGAAAAACGCCAGACGTGAGACTGCAGGAAGCGTTGACCTCTGGGCCTCGGCGTTATCTCCCCCACGCTGGAGACCGGCTATTGATCACACGCATACATCGCCACACACATAAACCCTTTCCACGCTCCGTTGATGGCAGGTATTTGATTACCAGGAGATGTGGGGAGGACTGGTTTTCCAGCAGAGGGGGGGAGTCCTGATTGGGTAATATATCCGTCACTATGACGTCTCCGGGGGGAACGCTCAGCCCTGAGGTGAAATAAGGCCTTGCCTTTGGAGACGGAGCCTCCCTTTATCTACACAGGAGGCGGATACACACAGGTGATAAAGTGTCAGAGAGGAGCAGGCACTTCATAAATATTTCTTTGCCACACAAAAATAAAAATAACATCTCATGTGGTTTGATATCTATATTTACTAGGATGCTTAATTAACATAGTGGGAGACGTGGTACGTTAAACAAACCAGTATTTTTAGCTTCCCAGAATGCAGCGTGAGCTTCTGAACCCGGACTCGTGTATGTAATTAGTTTGAAAGGGAACGAGAGCTAATGGAAGGAATACTGGAAATTGCAGCCAAACGTCCCTGGCTGTGGCATGTGTGTGTTAGTGAGGATTTCATTATTAGGGTATACACAGAAAACTCATTTTCAAAGTAAGAGTAATATCATTTGTTCATTAACAGACCCTAGGGCTGGGCGATATGGACCAAAAATCATATCCCGATTTTTTTTAGCTGAATGGTGATACTTGATATGTATCTTATATTTTTTGCCATTAAGAAATAACAAAAACAAAGTCAGTTCCAAGTCAAATTAACTTGCAAAATGTAACACATGCACTTTTATTAAACAGGCTGCACGACAAGCAGAGAGAGAGCTAACACTGATGTCTGCACAGTTGATGTCGGTGGTTTCACGGGGTTAATAAACACAAATTGCCAGTAGTGGAAGGAGTACACAGACACCCATTACTTTAAATGAAAGTACAAATACAATACATATTGAACTATTTAAAAGTATAAAATGATGTCAAATAATAAGGACATTCATGGAAATGTCTCTTTTGTGGAAAGTTAATACGCTTTGGGACTCTCAGGTTTAAACAGTGAATTGTGTTTGATCAGCTGATCATATGTTTTAATGTAAAGTCTTAATCTGAAGGAAGTACACCTGGAAGTGAACCGAGTAGAAGTATAAAGTAGCATAAAATACAAATGCACAAGTAAGAAAGAATTAGTACGGAAGCCCTAAACGGCCATGCATACATACATTTTATTTCATCCGTTTTCTCGTGATAACGAGATAATTTTCATCCGTTTTCTCGTGATAACGAGATAATTTCCCTCTGTTTTCCCGTGATAACGAGATAACAAATGAAACTGAAAGTTGGAAAGATATTCACAGATTCGAACTGACCATAAAGAGACCCTTGATGTGTGTAGTGATTTTGGAGTCTCTGTAGGCCTACTGTATAACAGTGGAGTTATTTATTGTCTTGCAATTTGCAGACGGTCCCTGCGCACTCGCCCGGCTGCCGGTTGCGCATGGAGATCAATGTTCTCCGTTCAGCTCGCAGGACGGCTTATTTATGTAAAAAATCGGGGTTTTGGTGCTTGTAGCTCGTAGTCTTTGATATTACGGTGAGACAGAGGCATCATTTGTGTTTGAAAAACGTTTCACTTCTGATTTATTGATCCCGGAAGTTCGACTCTGTCTTTCCAATTTTACCGAACTTCAAAATTATCTCGTTATTACTGGAAAACGGGTGAAAAATTATCTTGTTATCACGGGAAAACGGAGTAAAATTATCTCGTTATCACGAGAAAACGGAGGGAAATTATCTCGTTATCACGAGAAAACGGAGGAATTATCTCGTTATCACGAGAAAACGGAGGAAATAAAATATATGTATGTATGGCCGTTTAGGGCTTCCGTAAATTAGTCAAACTTGCCTTGTTAAATGTTGCAGCTGAACACTTTGCCTCTAAACTACAGTGAGCAAATTAGTGAATATATGATTTATAAATATGCTATTAGGCTTGAAATGCCATCTTATGCCACTTTTTTTAGGTCACAGCAGTTTGATTTCACACAAGCTGAGACACAGAGACACGTCCAGATTCAGGACCACAAACCAAAAAAAAAAAAACATTTCCTTGATTTGTTTTGTAAGATTGCCTTTCATATTTTCAGCGTCAGCACCGCGTTAGTGTTCATTTCATCATAACGCCAATGGTTTCAGTTGTCAATTTATTTGTTTATGTGACGATTCAGTGGTTTGTGAAGTTGTCAGCAATCGTTTGGCGGTGGCATATTTGCATATATGTATATAAATATATGTTTAATGCCTCTCTGTTCTGGGAAAACTTCACTAACAAGTATAGACTTTTAGTGTCTTCATAAAAAGTGATGAGAGGAATAAGAGCCTTTCTATGTGTCTTTCCACGACACATTACAACAACAAATAGTAAAAACAGATGAACTCGTGAATGAAACGATCACAAGTACCATCTTATGTCCTTTAGCCAAACGAGTTGACGCGATGCTGATGAAGCGCTCTGTATTTCGCAGTAGACCCCGTCCCCTCTCTCTTCCAGTCTTCCCGTAATTGTTTTTTACTTTAATCGTTCCTCTGAACTCCGAGTTTTTATCTTGAGCATCCACTGCAGAAACTGAGCTTCTTCCATCATCCAAGCCGCAGCTTTGTCGTTGTTTTAGCCTGTATGGTAATTATAAAAAATCCTAACCACAGACGTTATTTCAGGCATTTCAACAACAAAAAAGCCTTAAAACTATACGATCGACTTTGAGAAAAGTGCAAGAACTATAAAATGCCAACTCATTTCCAGGTTTTAGGACTCATTCCTGCAGCACTTTATTGGGCTGAAAAATAGCTGAACACTCAAGAGATCAAGAGCTTGTTTGATCTAAGTATAGACCGAAAATCTGGAGACGTTACGATGCAGCATGACAAAAAACAAACTTGCACAGCATCATTCAGTATTCAAGACACGGAAAGCAACACACACACACACACACACACACACACACACACACACACACACACACACACGCACACACACACACACACAAGCCTTCGGGGGCGGGACTCATCAAATGCATTTCCCCAATTTAAGAATTTACATTCATACATATGCATATTCACCTGAAGCACTTACAGTTGGTTAACGGCTTTTGTTGGAATGCAAAGCGACAACCGCCGTTCTCGTGGCATTAATTCACCGCATTAACTGCAGAACTGTTGATTTTCAATGTCAATATAGAGAATTGAATTCAGAAATACAATATTATGATTTAACATGGAACATCCCTGTGAAGAATAAACCAAAAGTCACAGAAAGTAGATTGTATTGAAAAGCTTGAACCCAAAGTGAAGGGAAACCTCATTAAGTTGTTACTCATCTTCAGAACAGAGGATGAAATTTGACAGTACAGTTGAGAAAAGTGCAGAAGGAAGTGTGACATTGAGGCAAAAAAAGACACATTTGTGCAATCTGGAAAAAGACATGATGGTGAGACTCAGCAGCGCAGGCAAACCCTCGATATGTGGGAATACACAAACGTGTTGAAGACTGTTGGGAAGGGTTGTTGCTTTTTGCAGCATCTGAAAAAAAACAAGCTTGATATCTCCTCGGCTCTTCTTCACGTCCCTCTCTGGGAGAACTTTTTTCTTTCTTAGTTTGAAAAGTTTTGATTCTTTTTCCATAAAGGATTCCTGCCTGATCTTTTTACTGTCAACTTCATTCAGTCTCCTCTGTTTGACATTCTCCTGTCCTCTACTGTACATCCTTACCAGGCGTGCAGATTTTCCTGCTAAGCCTTCTGTCGGAAAGAGAAACAAGAAAGAAGTGATTCCCTTGGCAATTCCTCACAATCAAGTGATACTAATCTTCATGGTGGTGAGCAAGAAACAAATCACTTAACGTGTATTAAAGATGCACAGCGGGTTTCCAACATGGTTTTAATAAAACAAGTGTCCCCGGAGAGCTTTAGAAGCTTATACCACTGATTTAGCATTGGTCCGGACTCACGATAGAAAAAAAGTTAAATTGATGCAGCAGAACCAGAGATATTAAAATTTCATAAATGACCAAAGACACTATCCCTCACTGGCTTCCCACACCCGACCACTGGCAATGAATGGTGTTTGTTGGCATGCGCGACCAATCGCTGGGATGAATGAGTGTTTCTGCACCATCTGTGTGCCGACTTGATCGCTAATGGCAACGAGCTTGTTGAAGGTCTTCGGTGAAAGCGAATTAAAGTGGGTGAACGTTGGGTTGTTCACATCATATTGTTTGTTTGGTCAACAGTCATCCATTTAGTCATGCATTTGTGATCAGGAGAACTGCGCTGGTAATCTTGTTTGCAGAGTTGCAAAAATTAAATATGAGCGGCGAAATAGCATTCTTTAAAAATGCATCTACTGTACGTTGAACTTTTCATATGTGCATATGGTCGAAGGAAGAGCCCAGGATGCCAGGATTCAGAGAAACCATCAAGACTTTGTCTCTAATTCCTTCTGAAAATGACGAGCAGCGTTTCCCAGAAGAAGTAGCAAAAGTTCTTCGTCTTGAACGTGATTTACGCATCGTTTTGTCCCCCCTCCCCCCCCCTCCTCTGTTTGTCTTTCCCATGCCTTTTCTTTCCCCCGCTCTATCTGCCCTGTGTGATGTTCAGCTCGGTGGGGAGACGGGAGGGAATTTATCTGAAACACATTTCCATGTACCAGTTCACCGCTGCCTTACAGCGCTGGGATTCATATTTCTTCAAGAAAGTAGCGCGGATGTGCGCTGTCAGAAGTTGTGCTGCTTTGTCAACAAATGCTTTGTGAGAGAAGCCCCGTTATTATTGTTTTATACGGAAAAAATTGATTCCCCCCACTTTTGAGAAAGCTCTAAGGGAAGTATGAAAACTGAACTATTTAAAGAAACAATGCTGTTGGCAGGAGACGGGGGATTCACAGTGAGATGTGTACATCTTGTTGGCCGTAAACCTCTTTCTCAGTTACGGTTTGAGGAAGAAGGCATGCTTACAAGGTGATCTGTGGTCTGTGAGGGTTGTATAATAAACATGAAAACCCTCTTGGTGACAGCAGGAGCATGGTAAGCATCCAAAAACTGCAGATTTTTCTGGAGTCAAATTAAAAAAAGGCATAACAGTGGGGTAGGTTTGGACCAATGCCGAAAACTCAAATTAGCACCACTTCCTTTACGCCAACAACACCAACAGAAGGCCGAAATGATATCACAACAACTAGGTTTGAGGAGCGGTGCAGGACTGGATGGGGTTGAATCCAGATATATTAAACTGGCCTCTCAGATGCTTATGAACCCACTCGCTGACCTGTTTAAGGCATCCTCATCCACCTGTGAGTTAGCAGCCATCTGGAATGAATCACACATTACTCCACCTTACAAAAGGTGGGGACATTCTAGATGCAAATAATTATATTTGCAGTATATAATGGGGCTGCACGGTGGTGCAGTGGGTAGCACTCTCGCCTCACAGCAAGAGGGTCCTGGGTTCGATCCCCGGGTTCCTTCTGTGTGGAGTTTGCATGTTCTCCCGTGTAAGCGTGGGTTCTCTCCGGGTTCTCCGGCTTCCTCCCACAGTCCAAAGACATGCAGGATGGGGATAGGTTCATTGGTGACTCTAAATGTCCCATAGGTGTGAATGTGAGCGTAAATGGTTGTCTGTCTCTACATGTCGGCCCTGTGATAGACTGGTTACCTGTCCAGGTGTACCCTGCCTTCTCCCAATGACCGCTGGGATCGGCTCACGCCCCCCGCGACCCTGAATACAGGATAAGCGGTAGACAATGGATGGATGGATGGATGTTGGAAATGTTTTTAATGATCTCAAGAAGGCTTTTAAGCTTTCAAGTCAGATGCATTTCTTCATCAAAAAGGCGTGGCCCAAGGTTCTATGCTGGGTCCACTTCTTTTCTGTCTTTAAAAATGAATAAATCCTTATTTACTCCTTTAAATACGTCTGTTAAACAACACGGAGGATCCTGTCCTTTTCAAACTTGTTAACTTTTGTTTGTATTGTATGTAAAGACCCTCTCAGAAATTAGATAGTTTATCATCAAGGTTGTTTTGTTTTCTTAATAAATAAAAAGACCGAAACTATAAAATGTTCTGACAGTGATTTAAAAAAACGGGGGAAAACAGCAAATCCTGAAATCAACGACTTGATAAATGAAAAACACTACAGATTAACTGTGTTTCCTCTCATAAAGCATCTTACACACTCCACCTTAGTTCGAAGGTCAATCACTGATGCTCCTTTGTTATTAAGTATTAAGCAGCGAAGGACTAAGGGCGACACCTCCTACATGCTGGCAGATAACCAAAGGTATTATTTCCCCTGCCCTACCACCAACGCTGTCATCTTGACGGTTCAGTCAGAGTCGGGCAGAGCAGCTCAGCCGGAGAGGCGGTCAATGAGGAGATATTTGTGGGCTCCATATTTCACAGTCGGCTCTTATCGTCTCTGAGAGGAGAGAAGTTGCGTCTAGACAAAGTCATCACAGGCCGGCCGAGTGGAGGGGAGATGATGATGATGAATCCTGACAAGGCCTGTAGGCGGCTCGTTTGAGGAGCTCGCCTCTGGGAAGACGATCTGATCACCTTTCATCTGACTGTAAACAACCCGCTCCTGGAATCGGACGGAAAAATGCTCCTCGGCTATGATCTCTGCAGCATCGTTTGAAACGGCGATGCCCGGAGGCGAGAGGAAAAAAGGGAATGCAGTACTTCACCTACATTTTATAATTTGTATTCTTTGTTGTGTATTTGGGCAACAACTCAAGATTGTTTTTATTAATAAATATCTTCTCATCATGATGTGTGCATCAGGCTGCATGTTATTGTTGCAACACACTATGACTTTACCAGCCACCCCCACTCCTCCGCAGTAACAGTCCTTTGCTCCTTCCTGCTGTATATACACAGGGAGCGATGCTGTAGATCGTGGGAGGAAAACTCTAATAACATTTTCCACTAAGATAAAAATCACAGTCGGCTACAAGAGCTGTTGTTCCATTCGGCTGGCTTTATAAAAGCACGGTTCAGTGGAAGGAGCTGCAGAAACGTTGAATAATTTAACTCCTGTTGGTGGAGAAAATAATAAAATAAAACAGCTCATATGTGGAGTTTGGGGAAAGTATAACGGCGTTAATGTGATGTGTGATTTAATTTTGGAAGGTTTTTCTTTTTTAAAACATGACTTCTCATTGTCCAACATGTAGTTGATGCTTATAAGTCTCCCAGTCTAATAACAGCTGGATTGTTTTAGGCAGTAGGAGACCTATCAGCGTCTCTGACCGCCGGCCTCGAGTGGTGAGATTGAAGCGTTTGGTTTTGAATCAGGATGAGTCCGGCGAGTGTTTTCCCGTGGCGGTGGAACTTGTGATGCTGCTGCGTTTTTATGTAGCACGCCTATCGTTTGTCCTTCCTTCAGGGTTGAACCAAACACTTCATCATTCAGGGGAAATGTGCTTTGCTTTCTTTCTGAGCGGATGATCAGATTGATGCCACGTTCATTATCTGCCTGTTAAATATATGATGATTTTTACATACAGCTTCTTAAATATAACGTGTTTCTTAGTGAGCTTTAGAGGTCTGAGAGATGTCGGTTTGACTTTGTAGCTGAAATGTTTCGTACAATAAAATCGTACACTGCCAGTGTGGAGATGGATATGACACACAGGAAAATGATGCTACAGAGGAATACAATGTTTTCCATGCATTGCCTTCGAGCTGCTGCTGTGATCTTTGTTGGTTTGAATCATTTGTTCTGGATTTGTTTGTTGTCTTGTGTGCTGCTTTGTTCAGATAACAACATCTCATCTCCACACCGAAACACACATTATGTCGTGAATACATTCTGTTCTAATCCCAGGTAGCAGGTTAACGTGCAATGATGTAGTGAAGAAAGTAACCTGCAACCGGAAGTCCGAAAAGAACTAAACCCAAGGCACAGGACGTTTAATATGCATATAATTAAAAAAACCCATTTGAATGTTTATTTAGTGCCACAAAGTTGTAATCTTGTCAACATTTGAGTTTGTTGAAATCCAACTGAAGCTCAGTCATCACTCCTTGTGGTGAAAATGAGCAGCTGGTGTTCATTATGTAATGCAAAAAATGAGGTTGGTTAAAAAAAAAGTTTTAAATGTAGAATATGAAACGCTCCGCTGCTCCTTTTCTCTCCGAACTTGGCTCCACAACAAACCTCTGCCTTTCATCAGTCAGAGAGAGAGAGAGACGCCACGTTAATCTTTAATGGGGAATTAAGCATGATTAAAGCCTCACAACACATTTCTAAACATTAAACATCTGCGGGGGGTCAGGGCTCCGTTGATTAAAACCAATAAATCAACAATTATGACGGCAGATACTGGCATTCCTGGCTTTCCAGGTCCACCTTAACACCCACTTCTAATCTACACCCACTGACACTGCAAAACGCCTCACTGCTCTGCGAGTCCTCAGCAATCGAAAACACGACTACAAGTGAGCCATTTCAGCTGAGAGCCAGAGAAGCAAATATTTCACAGCAACATCATTTCTTCCAGTATTCTCCTCTCAACTTATTTCTATGTAATTCCCACTCACATTAACAGGCTTGCTATTATCCACGGGGGAATGCTGGTGCTATTATTTGTGACTTCGATGCTATAATGAAATGGAGCAAAACACCACGATAAAGACAACGGAAGCAGCGCCGTGCTGTGTTCGAGTACCAAAGACCGTATGGTTTGAGTCTCTGGCTGTTTAGAGAGTAACTTTGTTTTCTGTGCATTTTAATAATACAGCGATTTGTGATCCTGAATTCAGTTTACCATCTCTTCGGGGCAAATTTAGACTCTGTGGCGTTAAAATAAATGCAACTAAATAGGCTTCAACTCAGAAATATGTTGTAACGTGGGATTGCAGGCCTGACTGGAACAACCGCGGCTGATTGGCCACCCTCCCTGCCCGCCACCAGAGCTGTCAATCAGTTTGTTCGACTAGAGTTTCAAAACTTGAACCTTCTTGGACTACTACACATTTGCAGGAAGAGCTCTTCAGGGTGCCTCAGAGTTTGTGTCCACTACCTAGTTCTTACATGTTCAATGTGTATTATTTGGGGAAATACCCGACCCGGCTGCTCCATTGGGGGTTCTGCATGCACAACCTGACTGGATGGAGACCCACGGGTAGACCACACTCGGATGACTGGATCTCCTAGCTGCTCTGGGAGTTCTTGAGATTCCCGGAAGGAATTTGTGAAGGAACGAGGTCATTTGAGCCGTTCTACTCTCAAATATGGAGGTGCTTTTCCAACAGAATCTGTGATTATAACACTTAACTAAACCTGTAGGTGATCAGTCCATTTCACTGCGTACACATGAGGACGTAGAGCGAGCGTGATGTTAGGAAATGTCCTCGCTGCATTCCCGTTCGCTATCAGACGACGAGCGCTGACACCTTCCCGTCTCTTGCAGAGTGAGCTGCCGTGAATCCCAGAGAGGAGACGTCTCCCGACAGGAGGCAAGATGGCATCCAACAACATCCTGCGCAGCTACTCCATCATCCCATGTTTCATCTTCGTCGAGGTGAGTGGTGTGTGTGTGTGTGTGTGTGTGTGTGTGTGTGTGTGTGTGTGTGTGTGTGTGTTTGAGTGACAGTTTAACCATTCACAAATGACCTCTTCCGTGTAAATTATACACAGCCAACCGGAGCGGAGAGTGTTGGAATGAGTGGAAAGTTGAGTGTGTGTGTGTGTGTGTGTGTGTGAGAATTGTTCTGCTCCTCCATATTTAATTACCATGTCAACTGAAAGTCCTTAATCAGAGAGATGTCTCGGGACGCCTTCCATTACTCTCTCTCCTCTCGTTCTTTTACACACACACACACACACACACACACACACACACGCTTCTCTGAGGAAATCTCCGGCACAGCGCTCTCGGATGAATTCACGCCTCTTCTTTTTATCTCATGCCTTCTTCTCGACTGACCTTCGTGTCACACTTCCTGACAGCCCTCCGCCATAAGACTCTCTCACATAATTGTCTGCTATGAGTGTGTCGTGCTGTGTCCTCCAGTGAAAGTGAAATGGGAGTATTTTATGTGATCATTTCCCCTTTGATTCACGATGTTCGTTCTACTTTGCTGGAGCAGCCTCATGGGATTGGGATATATTATTGCCCTGCACTTGTTTTCACATCTGAGACGTTAACTCACCCCCCAGTTATTGATAAGTCAGATGTGAGAATAGATCTATTCTTACTTTCAGTTTGACACCTTAGAATGTGACTATGCACTCTGCAACGCCCCGCTATAACAGGATTAACAGGCAGAGGAGCTGGGGAAATCAGCTTTTGACAGATCGCAAGTTTAACATCAGGTGTGTGAGCAACTCTCAAAATAACGAGGAAGCATTTAACCCTTCTGTGTGCACCCAGGAACGGTCATGGGAATGCAATAAAAATATCGGAGCATGGTGCAGAAAATATTCTGATTTATGCCGTAAGACGGACACGATATGCTGCGATTGGCAACCGTTTACTCCCACTTAACATAGAAAAACAGTGGATACAGATGCATTTCAAGCACCATGTATGTTTTTTTTTTATTTTTAATTGCGACACAATTAATCATCACAAAGAGCTTAATCTGCTATAGAAAGCCCTGCTGTTGGACAGCCTGTCATCGCTGTACAGCAATTTCCTCATTTACAGCTTTGGAGTGCTGGCTGGAACTCAGCGTGGAGCGCTCAGCTGGACATCGCTAATCACGGCTGTGCAATTTGTTTAATTAGGATGTGTGACGAGAGGGGGGTTAATGGGTAACTGATGATTACGTCCCCGGTTCAACACCCTGGATGGTGAAAGTGTAGCGTGGAAACAGACCTGAGATGCGATGACAGCGTCTTCTCGTCGTCGAGGTTAGTCTGAGATATAAAGAAAAGTCTATTTCCTAACCTGAGCGTCAGACTGTTGATGATGAAACCATCACCTAATCGGCAAAACCGTTACCATACCAACGCATGCATCTTCAAAGTTGTTCATCACTGGGTTGAGCAAATCAGCACGCAGCTGTTATTGGTTATTGATGAGGCTCCGCCGGGGTTCGTCTGTCTGATGAGAAGATGAAAATCCCCGTAATGGCTGTTATATCACTTCAGTGTGTAATCACAGGATGGATGGAGAAAGGGAAATGTCTCCCGTATATTTCATATCTACAAAGTGTGAAACAATAACCCAGATGATATCATTAAGGACACGGAGACGACAAACTTTTAGCAGAAAGCCTGCGTTACTGGAGTATGAAATGGCTTTACAAAAGATGCATTGTGGGAAAATGAAGGATGTGTTTTATTGCTCAACCAATATTTGAGATTTGAGAAGTGTAGAGCTGCTTAAATATGGTTGAAATTAAGATTGATAACAGTATTTTTTTTTCCAATATTGGCATTTATATCATGGCACAATAGTAATTAAATAAATATGATTACCAACGTGATTGTAATCATCATTGTGATTAATTGTACAGCAGTTCTGTAAAGTGGCAAGGCCATTTTATTTGTTTAGCACTTTTCAACCACAAGGTAGTTCAAAGTGCTTGACATGAAACATTAAACGCTTTGCAAAGAAAATAATTATGAAAAAATAAAAACATCGAATGAAATAAAAATAAAAAGTTCATGAATATTATACCATTGTCACTCATCCCTGTGATGTTAGAGAAAAAGGATCTATGAACACAAGTGGTGGTGAAATTGTGTCTCAGGAGACCAAAGATTCCTCCATGCTGCAGCAGCGTCTTCCTCCTGAGAGACGCTGTTGAAGCCCAGCAAGCTTTCTTTAATTCTCCCCACAGTGTTTTCATTTACCCTCCTCTTCTTCACTGACGGTCCTCAAACGCATCACATCCACCTCCGTCTCTCACTCGCCCTTGCCCGTTTTATCTGCCTCTCCCTCTCTGATGTCGCATCCTCATTTCTCTCTCTCACCCCTCCCTCAATCTCTCACCTCATCTCTTCCCAGAAGCCCTTGCTTCCCTTCACCTTGCTTATCCTCCATTTCTGTGCTCCTCACTCTCTCCCTGCTACTTCTTTTTCTCCTCTCTTTATTTTGTTGTTGTTGTTGTCGCTCTTTATCTTACTCACCCTGCCTTGTCACAAACAGAGCAAGGCAGAGTGGACGGCGGTGTCACGTGACCGGAAACAGAGCGCCCCGATTGGAGCAGCTCCAGCGCCAGAGGCGGTGTGACAGGGAGGATGCTTATTGGTGGTGATTTGTTTAGTTAGTCACGTAACCGTGTACGGCGTTTTCCCTCCAGTTGCTTAACCTTAAGGTGGTAATTTGTCGTTACTGTGGACTAGGAGATGAATATATGAGGATAAAGAAGAAGAAGAGAGGATGAAGGGAGAGGAAGGATGGAGAAAAGTACAATAGAGGAAAGGAAGTGAAAGGTTGCAGAAATCGGAGAAATTAATTAAAAGCTGTGGAGGTGAAGAAAAGGAGAGAATAGATATATATCCTGTACCCCCCCATGGATGAGATTATGTAATACACAGAGCCCCAGGCATTCATTCATATCACTAGGACCACTTAGGCTTCTCAGATTTGGGTATAAAAATGAAAACCTTCACCGAAAATCTTTTAAAAAAACACCACCACGGAAGGAAATGATACTATCTCTCGACTATCATTTGTAAAAAAAAAGAAGAAAAATCCTCACTGTCAACCTTTTCCGACATTTCCGTTCTTTTATCTTGCTCAGTCTTTACCAGGATGGTGTAATAATGTTCTGGGCTGTCATTATGAAAATAAAAAACCAATCCCTGCAGGGAACGCTGGTCTTTGATGTCGCTCCCTCTCCCTTCTTGGCTGCACTGACGCAATACGATTTTTTAACTCGGGGGATTCTAAAAAAAAGAAAAACAAGGGGGCTTTTATCTGGGGAATCGTATGTTAAATTTAGTTTTGGAATAGCACAGATTAATTGAAGCTGCTAGTTTTGATTAAGGTTTGGACAGGAAGCAGGAGCACGGTCGCTGACTGAAGGAGGAGAGGACAGGTAGACACTCTGTTAATGTCAATGGTTAATCACACACACATTAAAAAACACTTTGTATTGTTTTCATGTCGGGACCTTCATGATATCATTTAAATAAAAGGAAAGAAACCATATATGACTTGCATGATTAAATCTTTGTTTCATGTGTTTTTTAAAAGAGTTTCAGTGACAGAAAGAAACAATGAAGCAGTGGGCTAGCTAGGTCAAATCTAAATCCTAGAGGTGAGACAGTGAGACGAAGGCTTGGCCTCCAGAAAAGGGCGACAGGTTGCTAGGTAGGTCTGTCTGTCTGTCTGGCAACAGGAGCAGAGACCGAGGCTGAAATAGGAATCCTGACTTGCTTGATTGGGCAGCTGATTGTCTGCTGGTGACACACACACACACACACACACACACACACACACACACACACACACACACACACACACACACACACACACACACACACACACACCCATATCCAAACTCATGTATGTAGCCTTACGTCCCATGTGTGTGTTCATTTAAGATGATTATTTAATAAGGCAGCAGCAGATCTTATGGAGATTTCTATGACTCAAGTTTAGAATATTGGTTTTAAAAATAGTAGTAAACTTGATCTGCAATGTTTGCTGTGAATCAAGATCACCAGAGAAGCAAATATCCATAAATATATACTTTTACAATCTTTAGAAATTAAAAGTAGATGGAAAGAAGCACAAAATATAAATACATAGAAATAGTCAATAGGCGTAATATTGGACTTAACATAATAATCCTGGATCAAGAGATGAATGTTTTTGTTATAGCTGGGATTATTAAAAGCTATTTAATGCATTGCTTTGTTATTTCTTTTCTGTAAAAATTGTAACACCAATGTTATGTCTTGATTCGGGCCGACTATTCATGGTTATATCCTAGCTTTTTAATACATGAGACAACAGAGACAAGTAAGCCGTCTTCACTTAAAGACAAGTTTGACAACAGAAGTGTAGCATCACGGCTTAAATCCGGGCGAGCCCGACTAAGATGCCCGTTTCTGTCAGTCTCCTCTTCCCGTTGGCTAACGCAACATGACAGTGAGACGAGAATCTAGGACTTGGTGTTGGATTTATATAACACTTCCCGGTTGTTTTCAGAGCGTGAGGGAGGAGATGGGCGGTGAGACTGACAGTGAAAAGATTCGGGAGTGAAGGAGACGGAGAAGGGGAGAGATTGAGACCGGGAGGATGGGAGGATGGGAGGATGGGAGGATGAGAGGATGGATCCAAATGTAATTAGGTTTGGAGTTTTATTATGAGGAAATGGCTCTGCATGAAGACAATACAATTGATAACAAAGCCATGTTGCAACGTGGTTCTAAATCTGCTAGAAAAGCAAACAAACAGTAAATAAGTCACATGATGACACATTATAACTGATCCTATACATGACTGACTGATGTTGCAAACACTGGCCACTGTGGGAAAAGGCTGAACGCTAAAACACAGTTTAGTTTTACATTTATTCAGCAGATGAAGTCAGTTATTCAATACTATAATGTGCTAACATTAGATTAGCCATCATATACTACCAGTCATACCAAGTAGCAGCAGTAATGCTAACTCATTTTCTGCTTTCAGAAGTTACATTGTCTGTCTTTATACCTATATATAATATAATATTAATGAAATGCATTTATATTTAAGGCAACTTTGAAGCAGTGCAGCAAGATGCATACACATATTGATGTACAAATCTGATATGGGGTTTGTTAAAATAGCATTTAGCCGTTGTATCCCGTAGACATTAAGCATTATTAACGCTCGTTTGGAGGCATGTTTCTGTGTGTACGTTGAAAATTCACGCTTCTAGCTCTGCTTTGGTCTCCACCTACTCCTGCAGGGATCTTTTTTCCGTCTCTTTAGCAGCTAAATGCTCCTCTTTGTCTCACAGCTTGTCTCACAAACCAGGTTTCTGGGAGCAAAGAATGTGAACAAAAACAGACACAACTAAACCTCCATCGAGCTGAGGGGAACTGCAGAATCGGGTGATAATTCTCCGCGGGTACCTTTAACTTTATGGCAGTTATTTTTAATATGAAAATATAGTCAGTTTTCAGGTTGAGAAAGAGGCAGAGAGTTTACTTTGTAAGAGGCCTTGAAGGAATTGATTTATAAATGGGGGCAGTGGGAAATGCTTGTCCATTCCTCTGCAGTGATGTATTAACCTGAAAGCCGGTGAGAAGAGTAGCATGTTAAATCTCAATAGAGGTAAACGGCTGCACCGAAACGCCCTGCCAGAATCCCCGGTAAGAAGAGGTGAAGTGTCCCCTCGGAGGGAGACGGATAATGGCACGCTACAGTAACTCTGTATAAGCGTTTTATGGCAGCCAGTCTTGTCAGTCTGCCCTTCAGACGGTTAACACAGCATGACGCCGGCTGGGAGAAAGAATCCAATGGAGCCGCTAGACGACGGTATGGAAACGTTACGGGACGGCACCTTGGACATCAGGGCCGGCCTCGCTGCAGCCACATGTCTGCCCTGCCTGACCGCTGCCTAGCAACCACCTACTCTAGTATAGTGGCAAACCCCAATATGGAAGAGGACTCCTTATACGTGCACGACACATGGGTCAAAAACACAGGAGGTCAAAGGTCACCCGGGAGGATGTCAGAGGAAATAGCCTGACCTCTTTAGGATTGATCAGTGCACACTTGTTGATAGAACACAGTTCTCAGATCAGTGACGACTCATTATGCTGAATGGCCCATATCTGAATAATATGTATAATATTAATGGATTATTTATGTATTCATGTGTAAGCATCACTAATGTGGCAGCTCGTTAACATGGGGCTAATTTAACAGATACATCTGACATTTAGTTTAATCCACGATAATATGTTGTGATTTATTAATTGGTGTTAATAATCAGAATCTGCAAAAGTATGTAGTAATTAAGACCGTCAAAATAAATGCATTGTAGTGGAAAAATACAATATTTGACTCCACAATGTAGTGAAATAGAAGTGGTGGTGACTCCAGCGACGTCTCACAGCTCGCTGCTCGTTTACAGCTTTCTATGATTCATCGTGAGGCGAGGGAGACGGAGGGAACATCACTTTTATAGAGATGGAGAAGAGAGAGTGTGATTGGGATGAATGTAGGAGAGAAGACATGCTTCAAAGACATCTCGGTCTTCTAAACCAGCTCAACCTGAACTTCTCAGGCCGGACTGTGAATACAGATGTGGTTGCTGTTGTGAGTGAGCTCGAGGCGAGCTTTGGTCCTTTTGTATTTTAAAAATGCAAATGAGGTGAAGGTCAAAACCACAGAAATAACCCTGAAGTTGTACAGCCGGCCTCCTTTTCCTGGTATTTCCTTGTAAACCTGACATCTGTAGCTCTGTCATCCAGAAGGTATTATTACATGGCATTAATCTGCAGGCGCTGGAATTTACATATTATCAGAGGAGACGTGTGAACACGGTTTAAACCGATTATCCTGCTGGAACGTGTTTGTGGAACAATATGAAATCATATCCGTCTCTCTGTCATTTGGATGCTGCTTTAATGAAAACGCTGCACCGAATAAAATGCTTTCTAAATGACACACATTGTGATTTATCAGAATTAATTAGAAGCTTACAAACAACATTTTATACATTTTTTAAAAATAAAACACTGTCTGAGAAATTTTTCATAATATTTTGTGCACCAGGGCAATAGTGTAGGATGTATGTGAAGGAGCTAATTAACAGTGACCAACACCGTAATAACCGTTTACGGAGGCTTCTGATTGGACTGATATTAACACACGGCGACCACAAGGGGGTGCTGTTTATCCGCTATCTGAAGTCATTTAAGGGCTTTATGATACCTTCTCCAATACATATTCAGCACCTCATTTGCACTTTGACCTCACTCATGTGTACTTGTTGTTCTGATATTTTTTTCCTTGTGATGAAGCCAAATTAAAATCATATTCTGGGTTTGACAATCTGGCTTCACTCCTCCACGTGAGCTTATAACCCTTCCCTCTACCTGCCCCTCACTGAAGTAACCTGTAGTTGCTGCATGTGGACTGTGGCAGTGCACCTTTGTAATAACAGGAGAAGGCATAAACATGGCTGATAGCTTAATGTTACTGAAGAAGCCGGCATAGAAAGCGATGGAGCTACACCTGGCCGTCTCTGCAGGGCCATCTGTGACTTCTCTCCTCAACACGTCACCGTCTCGCCTTCGCCGGCTGTTTCCCACTCAACATATTATCCAGTCTGGCCGTACACACCCTCCATATTTTACAGTTGATTATGATATTCTGCATTAAACAACTGATTTAATTTGAATGCATTTATTATGGAGATTCACACACTTGAGTATCAAACAAAAAGCACTGCTCAGACTGATCTGTTTAACCACGACATACATGTACAATAATATCCCCAATCCCACAGAAATGATGACATGATGGTAAAAGTGTAACCTTAACTGAGGTAGCTGATATTTCTTCACCCAATAATACTGCACGACATCATATATGTGGTTTTCTTCAGCCAGGTGGAGAATCACATGCATGCTGATTTACTGCTGATTTACACTTTTTCTAAAATCTGTGGTTTGACCATGTCAATAATGTGTCACTTTCTCCAAGCTTTGATTTGATTTACTTTATAAATTGACAATCAAAACCAAACACAGTGAAGCAAAATAAAATAAAAATAAAAAAAACCCAAAACAAAGCAGTGAATGCCTTTGGCCTCAGTCTGCACTGCAGAACAGAGATGGAGTGTGTGAAGCATCATCTAAGAATATATGACATTTTATGAGCAGAGACAAGAACCAGAAGCACTCTTCCTCCATGGGCTGTGTTACCCATAATGCCCAGTCTGATGTTAGGCTCCTTGTAAGATACGAAATCAATAACTTGTATAACTTTATATAGACCTCCACTCCAGATGCTCGCATGCATTTTCACAGCCGTAATCGCTGCTCTAGTTGGCTGAAGACGTTTAATATTTAATATCGTCCCAGCAGGTTGTGAAATATAGTTCTTGCATTGCACACAACATATCCTCCTTTTGAAGCAGCACTTCCGCGGTAGCACAGTGACACCTTGTGTCGGGGAGAGGTAGCATTACAAACCACGGTGTGAGAATCTGGAACCATTCAAAAGCAGATGTCAGACGTAGCTGCTTATAATGCCCTATTTGCAGAATTCTGATACAAAGAGTGTTATTTCTCCACATTTCCCCTGTGATCATGGGAGCTGAGTAGCTCCATAGAATTGTACCTTTACGTGACGTAAATATTCCAGTTCCAGGGATGTTATGGGGCCTTTCTTCTATTTAAAACATAGACAAACACCATATCATTTTCCTTTGATGTACAAGCCAGAGCCCGGTGCCAGCAGGTCGGCGACGTCGGTGGTGGTATTCACATTAGTGGCTGAATGGTACAAATGCAGCTCTTTTTTTAAGAAATCACATCAAAAGCTCGTCTGTGCAATGTCTTACATTACATATTCCACTTCCGTTATCCATGACTAAGGATATATATATATATACCGGTATATATATATATATATATATATATATATATAAACAACTGCCTGAAGCCCATTCTGTAAGGAGAGGGAAAAGAGGCCAGAGACAAAAGATGATGTTAGAGGGATAAAAGGATGAGGGGGTGAGGGAGGAGAGGAGGTGCTAAGTGATGGTGGTTGGGGGGAGCTTGTGCATGAGGAGTTAGCATGAGAGAGAGAGAGAGGGAGAGGAACAGAGATGGTTTTTAGGAGGATTTATGCGGTTGTTTTGCATTAAAACCTGTCAGACACGTCACAGCTGAGAGAGGAGCCGAGTGACGTTCAGGGGATCAGCCACAAAAACGACACATCTTTGAAGGGAATCGACTTTTTGGAAGGAGGACAGCCTTCAGTGCCCTGGATACACAACTAACAAGTCCACCTCTCCCCCTTCTCGTTCTTCTCCTCCTCCTCCTCCTCTTCAACTTCTTCTACTCCCTTGCTCTGTCCCCCTCCAACATGTTCTTCTTCCAGCTCGTCATCATGTCCGGCACGGTGTTGTTGGCCTACTACATGGAGTGCACGGACCTGTTCAGCGTGCACGTGCAGGGCTTCTTCTGCAACGACGCCGAGCTGATGAAGCCGTACCCCGGCGCGGAGGAGTCCAGCTTCATCACCCCCCTCATCCTGTACTGCGTGGTGGCCGCCGCTCCCACCACTATAGTGAGTAAAATCCATCTTATGTGTATTATCATTATTATCATAGTCTAATTAACTTCTTTTATGGCTATTTGCAAGTGCAAGTTACTTCTGTGTTGAATTTGAAAAATAGGCCAATCCATGCAGAATAGAAACTCAAGCATCTCATTCATCCACTCTGTCTGTCTGAGATGAGAGTCATAGCAAGCGGTCTGACTGAAGATCGTTTTCATATCTTTTTATGGGTCAGCTGATGAGCTTGGTCCCAGTTTCACAGACTGAACTTTTGGCTCTCTGTTACAATATATCCTGAGGGCACCAGTGAAGTGTTCAAGGAGCAGCATAAATATTTCCTCGGACTATGATGTGATTTCTTAAAATTCACAGGGCAGCTCCCGTTGCTAGAAGGTGAGCGGATTTCCTGTCGTGTGTTGTTTCACCATTCCTCCACTAGTCCTTCACTTCTGCTGAATGAAAGGAACTCCTGTTCACCTGTGACCTTTCTTCGACATCCACTGGGAGCACAGTTGCCTTTAAATCCTGTTATTTAATAGAAAACACACATTTTAAATATATGAAAATGTAAAAAAAAAGAGCCCAAAACAAAGGATGCTGAAATCAGATAGTGTGCATATTTAATGACGGTTGATTTTGAGAGTGTGCTCGAGTGACACTTTATGGTCACAATGCGATGCACAAAGGGAATAGAGAAAGTGCTCACAGCTGGGAGGAATTAAAATAGATTGTGGGAGGATGGCCGTGAAACAGCTCCAGAAGAAAAAGGCATCGCAACTTCACATCGCTGCTGCTTTGTGAAATTTAATTTGCAGTGACTACATTTCCTTTTTGATTCCACTTTGCACATATTGCACCATTTCCTGTCAGTATAAAACCTGTTAAGTATATATATTATATATATACTGCTAAAACAGTACAGTTTGACAATCGGTAGTTGTTTGTGCAGCAGTGTAGATTTAGGACTTTTTTTTCGATGACATTGCAAGAAAACTACAGGTGCAGCCGAGTGCATGAAGGGGCCTTTTCCACAGCAGTCCTTTCAACTTGCATTGACTTGCATCATAGCAGGAGAAGCACAGGTGTAATGAGTTGTTAACGATGGCTCTGAGTCTCAAGTGTATCAGTCAGCCTGCAGCCCTCATTAGTGTTATTAATTGCACCTGTGTTACCTGCTGAGGTCCGTTCGAAGTCCCTGTCTGAACACTTAATGACCCAAAAACTGCTTGTTGACTCTTCATTTGTAAAGTTGAGTGATAGATGAACGTTGGGCTCCACGTGCATTGCTGATGCCGACGGTTCATACGGGAGTAGCAACATGCCGCCACCAGGTGGCAGTGTAGCTCCATGCTTATTGACTCCCACCCAGAAGACCCAGACCTTCGCCCGGCAACCATATGTCTCCGGGACCCCGGGTTCAGTTCATGATTGAACCCCCTGTCGAGGAGTCTCTGAACGTCCCCAGAATGTTGGCATGTGTCCATTCTTGTGTTTAAAATACATTTCCTCCTTGAACCGGGGAGGTGTGTGAAGGAGAAAAGACAATCACAGAAAACACAAACAGTCTGGTTCGTATCCCTTTCTGAGCAGCGTGCTCTCTTGAACGCAGAGTTTAGTTTAAAACTGCCGAGTGGACAGGCTTTTAATGTGTGCGGGGTGTCATCAGACATCTTCCCTTTCTATCACGATTTAAAGAGGCACTCAATCTGGCATGTGATCGTATAAAAGATGTCTGCTTCCTGGGCGCGTGCCACCCACTGATTTGTAATGAGGTGTTACGGTTCTGCTGCCTTTTGTGTGTGTTTATTATCCGAAACACTTTGTTCTTTGTTCCCACCTGGTTTCCAAACACCCAGTTTGGAAACCAGGTTGAATTGACATTCTCTAGCATGCGTTCCCTCCCTGTAGCTGACTGGTGTGCAGATGCATCAGCACTCTACAGTGTTATATAGCACACACACACACACACACACACACACACCTTCAAACAGGCCTTTGACAATGTGAGGACCGCCTTAAAAGTGTCCTCGCTCAGGTCTAAAACTCTAATTGGTCCTCACAAAGATAGACAGATAAGAAAGCCATGCACGCACACACACACCTAATACAACAGGATGAAAAAATGGTTAAAACCTGTGTGAAAAAGAATATATAATTATAGGTTTACTGGAATATGTGACCAACAACTTCAGTTAACGTCTTAACACAGCAATCCTTGTTTTGAATACATCAATGTTGCCATATTCTTTTGTCTCTTATGGTTGCACAAGTTATTTTCATTTCCGTTCATTCTCAGCAAAAGTCATTAAATCCTAATGAGAAGCATCTTTATCCTGCTTGGCCCTGATCACACACCCCTCCTCAGTGCTGCGTCAGCTCTTCAACTTTTGTTTAACCCTGCTGGTCATGTCCCATATATCCACCTCCTTCCTCTCTCTCTCTCTGGTGTGTGGTATGTTACCTTAAGTCTCTTTATCCATCCTAAATCGTGCCCTTTGCGAGCGCTGCGTCAGGTGCTGAAGTTGTGCCGTACATCCTGCCGCCACGTGTGTCATAAACCAGAGAGGCAGCCAATCAGAAGCAGTGATGACAGGGCTGGGATGTTGGCCAATTAGGAGGCAGTAATCTACTCAGGACGTTCCACATGGCTGAACCAATGGGAGGCTGTGGAGGTTAGATGGGTCGTTTTAATGCAACGGACTATAAAGCTGTTCATCAAAAGGGCAGGCATCATAAAAGGCGATCCTTCACCCTCAACGCGATGGAAACGCGATGTTGTTCTCGTCTGTCAAGTGACGACGGAGGCCAAGTGGCTGAATTAATGGGAAGGAGCTGTCACCACCGTGAAGTCTCCATAGCAGAGGTGTAGAGATGTTAGAGGACTGAGTTGAAGTGCATCTTTACCTACCGATGAAGGTCCTTGATGGCTAATTCCACCTTTATGTGCGTCTTGGTGGCAATACTGGAAATAATTGTCTCATTAAGAAGACATTAAAGGAGCATTAAGTGATTTTCTTCTTCACTTTGGGGAAGCATTAAAGGCTATAAACGCAACAACTTTACATATTATCACCTTATAAAGCGGACGCGTTAGTGTGAATGTGAGCAAACAGTTGCCTATTTTATACTTCCAGCAGACATCAGCGTTCATTTGGAGTCATGTGTCTAATATTCACTCTCATTTCAGTTATTCATGCTCTCCAGATACAACCAGCTCTTTAGCTGCTAAATGTTCTTTTTGACTGGTTGTTTTGATCCTTTTGAAGGCAGCTACTCCGTTCTTTTCTTTTTAAATTTGTCAAAGATTATCATCCAGAATTTACTGCTTATTGCAAATATGGAGGCAGGTTTTCTGCTGCTTCATGCTCGACTATTTTTCAAGACTTGTTGGCAGTCAGTATGATGGAAGGAGCGGCACCATGCATCATTTATGGCTTTCCACAGGGGGCAGTTGTCACTTTTAATACGTGGGCTGATAAAAATGTGAACAGGGTGAAAGTTATGCATACAAAAAAAGGCATAACTAAATACTATGGGCAGTCACTGGAATGTCACAGGTACTGCATTTTATGGACTTTCAAGGGTATTGGTGACCCGAGCTGCCATAAAATCACACGCTCCCATAAGTTACTCTCTCTGGATGGGTCAGTCTTATTAATTAAGAGAGCTGATGAACCAGAAGTCGCTTCTTTTCGTTTCAATTCAGGTAAATTGCTCCCGAGAATTAGATTTTTTAACCTTTTCAGTTTGACAGCACACAGTTTCAGTTGAATGCCAAGTTGTCGTTTTCTGTATTTTTTTGTTGTTGTTGTTTTTTTTACATTTGGAGATCGTTGTGTTCAGATGAGTTTTCATGGCACTTTTTTATTGAAGGAGAGTTGGAGGTTAGAAATCAGTCAGTGGTAGGTAACCTTTTCAACGCTGAGGCAGACTCTAGTGAGACAAATACTTCAAGGCAATTAATAGCTGCTTAGGAATGTTAAAGCCATCGTTTTCTGAAAAGTATCGGGGAAACACCTCTCAGCATTTCAGCAGAATGGAAATTAACTGATATTGATAACATCTTTCAGACTAGTGGAAAGAAAATTAAAGTGTTTCAATTTGTCTATTTGCATCTGTAGCTTTCTCTTAAATTCACCAAAAGTTAGCATAAGTGAATGCCTCATTTGCATATTTAAACGTAAAACTTTAAATTGTAATATTGTCTTAATATAAGCGATCATCTGTGGAAGTTTCAGGGTGTTATATTGATTAAAGATTGACCTTATTCACCTGGGCTGCAATCGTGTATCTTGATTTGTCACGATCACAGCTCAGACATTACAAAGCTGCCTTTACAGTCACTGTCTGAATATAAAGGCATTATTTGCCCTTGAAGTTGGATGTTTCTGGGTCAATATGCATCAGAAGATGGATTCTCCCGTCATGATGCATTCATGAGACTTTCCTTTGGTTTTTGCATGCTTTACGTCAGTCATCGCCATTGAGAATTTTAATTCAGCCTCCTTCACGCTGAAAGATCCAGACAGAACTGAAACCAATGCAGAGCTTAAAAACATCATCTCCTTTTTATGTGACTGCTGTCAGTCCCTCTTTCTTCTTCTGTTTTTTGGGGGGGGGGGGGGTTTGCAACATCACTACGCTGCTCGTAGCCACAAAGACACAAATAGACTAGAGTTGCGTTCACCGGAAACATGTTGAAGCATTCACAATGGATGGAGGAAAACAAAACACGGGAGCTTTGTTACCTGTCCTCGGGCTCAAAGGAAACTCTTCTCTGAACACACAGCCTACACATAGTTTTTTTGTAGCACGCTGCACAACCCGAGACAGATGCCACTGAGTTTCATTTGGTCTGTCCAGCAGCTCTTTTTCCATTAGACCTGATGTAAGGTCCACACGGTAATGGGCCCCGGAGAAAGGCCGCATTAAGACACCGTGGTTGATGTACGCAGGCTAGACAGGAGCATAATGTCCCCCCGCCCTTTAATGGCATTCCAAAAAAAAACCTTCATGTTTTCGTCTTTGTCCGTTTCTTTCTGCTTCCGTGTCGCTCCCTTGCACTTTCTGCCTCCGTGTGCAGATTTTCATCGGAGAGGTCTCCATGTACGTGATGAAGTCGACGAGGGAAGCTCTCCTGGCCCAGGAGAAAACCATCGTGACGGGAGACTGTTGTTACCTCAACCCCCTCATCCGCCGCATCATACGCTTCGTAGGTAAGACAGCTTTCATGCCCAATAACCCAAACTGCACTCAGCTCCTTCACTGCCTGGCGGATGTGTACATGTCCGTTCAGGTGGGCTTCTCAATGTCACTGTATCTGCTGCGTTGGTCCACAGAGCATAAATGCACACCTTATTTAAGGCTTGTAGCTCAATAAACCAGGCAGCTGTAACCTCGGGATTGTTTCAATGACCTTTTCACCAGGAAGCAACATGCTGTATATCATGGCTCAGCTGACATTTGACTGCGAGTGCTGTCATGTACCTGCAACGGGAGCTCCATGGGAAAAAAAGCCAGCAGTTTGAAGAGTAACCCTGAAGAATCAGAGTTTGAGGATTTTGGTGGGAACTTTCATGCTCATTTTCATGTTCATCTTTGCTCTTTGGGCTTCCTGTAGAATATGCTTACTCCCGGCCGAAAAGACCTGACAGTAATAAAGACAGTAAAATAAAGTAGTAAGACAGGACAACGGTGTTTACTTCCAATCGTTGATCAAAGTTTATACTCTAATGGTCACAAAAGAAAGTCGGACGTGCATTTTAGTGAAAACGTTAGTATTTAGAGATGATTTTAAACCTTGTTGGTGTGAAACCAGCGACATTTAAAAAGTGTGATCCGAGGACATAAATGCCTTGCATCATCGTAGAACACAATGTGGTGCGACCATGTTTGTAGTCCTCTGAAAGGGGAGGAGCACCTGAATTGAATGAGACCAAGCCTTCTATGGTTTATTCCATTTTACTCATAGGCATTAGTGGCAGACATCTCTTACACTGGGAATACATTCTCTGAAGTCCCTAATGTCCAAGGACACCAAGAACATGCATACGAACGTTTTTATAGTGGAGTAATTCTTCATTTACTTTGGGTATGTCTTTTTCTGCCTTTTGTTCTGAAAATATGGCCAGGGCTTAAGAGGTTAATGTTCCAGATAGATCAGCAAAAAACTAAAGAGGACATCACACGTTTATAGGGGAAAAACATGCACATTGAAATGATACCTGACTGTCCATCCATCCATTTGTCCATTATTTGTAGCCGCGTATCCTTAGAAGGGAGCGGGTTGCTGGAGCCGATCCCAGCTCATATTGGCAGAGACGGGGTCCATTCTGGAGAGGTCGCCAGTCAATCCATCACACGACTGACATCCAGACAGACAAACCTTTACACTCGCATTCACACCTGCTGGCAATTTAGAGTTCATCTAACCTTCATCGAACCGGCATGACTGTGGCTTCGTTTGTAACTGGCGATACACGTCATGTGGTTAGAACCATCCGCTGTGATTTTATATGGGGAAGGTAAACGCGCTGCTCGTGGCGTTTCACTTTAAATACAGCGAACTGGCCCGACTGAGTGGATTTCAGTAATTCTTCAGCGAAGGGAGCCAATTGGGATCAACTCCAACCGTGATGCATTTTACTGCAGCTTCTCTAAAACTGCATTAGCCACTGAAAACAAAGTGAAATTAAAACATCTTTATCAAACCTGTTGTTTCGTACGCAACACAAAGTAGTTTCTTATAATAGGGTTAACTTTACACCACAATTACAGGTAACCACACTCCTCTAAAAGAGCTCCAACTACAACCTTTAAAGTTAACAAATCAAACACGTATGTAGCACCGGGCAAAGTGACAGATTTATTGCTATCCGTTGCAATAAATGAGGTCGTGGTTACTGGCGTAGGTAATCTGAACTGTATTGTTCATTTTCAAATAAAATCAATGTATAAAAACACTCAGATTCATTAGGGAATTTGCATGATTTATACATCTGCTCTGGAACAATCTATGAAAATGTGTGGACTCACTGGGGCTTTTCGTTTTTCCACTCTCTTTGCCCCCCCATCTCCGCTCCTCTCACCCTAAGTCCCGTTCTCCATTTTCCCTCAATGATGCCCTTCACACAATCGTGTCCCTGTACCCCTCACTGGCAACCAAAGAACCCCCCCGCTCGTTCCTCCCCACCCCCACCCCCACCCCCGGGTGAGAATACAAAGCAGAGTAATTTCATGGCTAAGCAGGCCAGATAATCAGCAGTCATATTTCACAGCAAAAGGAATGCAGACGCAGACATTGGTCAGGGTTGGTGGCCTGAAAGTGTCAGTGCAATCATTCATATTAGATGCTGGCTTTCTTTTTTTTACTGTTTATATTACGCTCGCCAGTCGTCCACTCTTCTTTCATCCATATTAACCTCACTTGATTCCAACATTTTCTTCCACCAAATGTGATTAACATTAGATATTGTGGGGTTCAGCTCTGCCTAATGACAGTACGGAGTCATATAGTCACAGTATTCACAGGCACATTGAGCCTCGGATAGAAGGTGCTGCAAGGCGGGGATTGCTGTGTTTTTTTTTATAGGTGTTAGAATTCTTCATTGCGTATCGTGTCCTCGCCCCCAGGTGTGTTTGCCTTCGGCCTGTTCGCCACGGACATCTTCGTCAACGCGGGCCAGGTGGTGACGGGGGGACTCTCGCCCTACTTCCTGTCCGTCTGCAAGCCCAACTACACCGGCACCGAGTGCCGCTTTAATCACCAGTTCATCGTCAACGGCAACATCTGCACCGGGAACCCCGTTGTCCTGGAGAACGCTCGCCGGTCGTTCCCGTCGAAGGACGCGTCGCTGAGCGTTTACTCGGCCGTCTACCTGACGGTGAGGAGAACCCAAACTAAGTCGAATAGATTTCAGACAGAGAGGCTCTCAACTTATATTATTTTGTTATTTGATTCTGGTACGTGGGGTTGGTAAAAGTTGAAGAAGTGCTGGAAGACTGTGTGCTTTTAAATACTGACAGTCTTCTCAGAACTTTGACTCCCAGTTAGATGTTCCTCTATTAGGTTAATCCTGTAATCTTTTATTCTCTATCTTTGTTTGGAGAGGTATTTCACTCTTATGATGTAAGTTTTTGACATCTTTAACAGTAACAGAGCCTTTGTGCTCTCATGAAATGGTAAAATATTCATGTTTTTCTGTGGGAAGACCTCCAGTTGCTCTGCAGGGTTAAGGTTGAGTAATTCGGGTCTGATTTAATCTGCCTTCTGTCTTCCTTTTCCAGATGTACATCACCAGCACTATCAAGACCAAGTCCAGCCGCCTGGCCAAGCCTGTGCTCTGTCTGGGCACGCTCTGCTCAGCCTTCCTCACCGGCCTCAACAGAGTGTCGGAGTACCGGAACCACTGCTCGGACGTAGTGGCTGGTTTTATACTGGGATCAGCCGTGGCTCTGTTTCTGGTGAGGTCAAGGGAAGAGTGAAATGTTTGGTGGGGAGAAGTGCGGGGATTAGAAGAGAAGAGTGACAAGGAGATAATTATTCTGAGATGGATTCTGGTCATGACTTATTTTCAAATTATAATAATAATTCTCAGCTTCATTTTGGAAGCAACCCAGACCAATAATTAAATGATAATTCAGGCTACAGCCTTCACCAAAAGCCTATAACATGGTTTTGGTGCCATTTTTAATTCTTTCACACAGCATATTTTCTTAGTCATCATTTATATTGATCCATAGTGGCATTAATACGTGTTTGGAGAGGCAATATAGTATGTAAACGTTAACTGCAGAGGTGATAGAGGATGTGACGCTTGTAAAGAGCTTAAGGGAGGTTCAGATGCAGGTGAGTTAGAGAGAGAAAAGAGGAAGGATGTAGTGGTTGACTGGGGAGGAAGAGGAGAGAGGAAGAAACAAGAGTAAATACTGGATTTCTGTTGATATCGCAGCAGTTACTCTCGTTTTCAAAGAGCTCGATGAGGAATGGGAGTGGTTTCACTGTCCCGCCGTCTACAATATAACATCAAGTTGTCAAACAACCAACCAACTTCCGCTGAAAATGAAAACTACTTGTCAGCATCACATTTGCAGCTGGATGTTTAATGCTGGCTAATGATTACAGCGGAAACCCTCAAGTTGTTTTTTTGTCTTGAAGCGGAAAGCCCGTCGAGTTGAAAGGAAGGTGACGGTAAATTCCCCACAAAACAAAAATAAAGATTCATTTAACAATGTTAGAAGCTGCCGCTGGGCCCCAAGTCTCAAAACAGGAAGCAGCGTGGAATAATCACACAAATACAATGTTGTCCTGCTGATGCAATAGATAAAGAGTGAAGGGATTATTTCAGTTCAATCTGAGGGGGACATCAAAGTACACAGCAGTCTTCCTTTTAGATTTGGATCAAAACCACAGACATCGCCCTCTCGGTGGGCACACCAAGTCGTTAGGATTGTCTGGGAACATGAATGTCTGTACAACATGTTGTGTTGGCACAAAAGAGGATCTTTCACTGGATAAGTGAAAGCATTGACCTGCTGGTGACATTAAGGGAAACGTCAGGGGATTGCCGAAGCTTAGAAGCCTTCAACCCAAAACCCATTACAGCAAACAAACAGACGTGAAAGGAACTGAGCTGGTATAAATAGTGAGGGACTAACGAGGGTGCAGACTAATGAGGGACAGGTGAAGCTGATGAGGGCGTGGCAATCAAACAGGTCATGAGTGTTAATCAGGAAACAGATGTAGATTTAGATTTTGGTGAGGGGGGTTCAAATGCTGCAGGATTTCCCAAAGATGAGCACATGAGAGCAAATTAGAAGATGCTCAGATGATGAATGGTGGACACAATTATACCTGCTCTCGTCTTTGTCCTTGGACCATGAGGAGGAGGACGAGCAGCCCCTCACTCTTTCATGAATCCCCTTCCAATGGTTGATCTATAAAAATTGACACACATTGAGTCAGTGATCTCAAGGGAAAAACGGACACGAATAAGTCACCTCAGCGGTTTTTGAACCGGCTCTTTTCCCTGCTTATTACAGGAAAACTGCACGTTGATGTAATGGTGCTGATGAAGCTTATCAAGGTCTTGTCTTCTAAAAACTGAGGCAATATGATGGACCGCCATCCTGAGGGAAATGAATAGATACAAAGGGAGTAGAAATCAGGTGTAGCTCAAATCCCCCTCGCTATCAGCGCTGACAGCGAGGAGATCCGAATGGTTTCAGCTGCCTTTGGTGTTACGAGAGATTTGTCCTCCGCCAGCAGATTGAGGGATCAGTGTTAAGCACTTGGTCGTTGAGCTCCGGGTTGATGCCGGAGACGGGGACGTCCACTCGATACAAGACAAAGTAGAGGCACACCTGAGACAATAGATGGCAGTCTTCCTCGGTCTGAGCTGCACTTAAAAAGTAAAAATCAGAAATTGAAATGTGCTTGAAACAAGCAGGTGGGCGTAGCTTAAATATGTCTCATCTAAGAGTATTTAAGAACCGCCACTCTTCACTTGCCCATGATTTAGGGTTGTGATTCATCAACTGTGACAGATATTTTTGTAAAGAATTCACATGTTTGTCATCCTGAGTCCACACGTACCAAAACTATCCTTTTTCCCCCGGTTTTTGGCGTCTGCGTCCTAATCCACCAGAAACCGAACACAACAAGAACAACACGAAGATGGCGAGCGAACGGTCCAAACCTGAATATCTGCTTCAGCACGATCACAAGCATGTAGTCCGCCATTGCTGTTGCTATGAGACGTCGCGGGGTTAAGAGGTCAAAGGCTATAGGGTTGCGAGGTGGGGCGATGACATCATTGTGTGTGTACTTGCTGTAGACGGCGTTTTTGACTTTTTCACCCTGGGACCTGGTCTCAAAAACGTGCGTTTACAGGCACCAAAAAGTCCGGATCCATTTAGACGGTCGGACCAAACGTGCAAGACTTCTGCGTTTACACACAAAAACCGTCTCTATGTGGACAGGCCCTTATTGCTCAGCAGCTGTGATTTATTTGCCTGGTCTGGGAGCCCTAGAGAAGCTGTGTCCATTAACTGAAACCTTGAGCATCCTCCCCACTTCATTTTCTCTCTCCCCGCTGCCTGAGGGCCTGGTTAGACTAAAGACGGAGTCCCCCTCGGGCTGCCTCCACTAATTAACCAGTCTGCCAAGGAGAACATTACAGCAACCTTGGTGGTATCTCAACCGTTAAAAGAACCAAGACTAAAAAAGAAATACAGGAATTACAAGTAACTGTAGAAGAATTGACCAGATATATAAATGAAGAAACAAAGCGTCAACTCGCTGCCTGCTGGGCGCGCTGCCATTCCACCAAGTTGAACTGAGATGAAAGAGCATCCCCCTGTGACTGCATTAAATCACTCATGAGATCTTTAATTGAGGGTTTACACCCAAATAAAATTAACATTAGAGTGATAGTTGTTCAGAGGCTACAAAATATGGTCGCATCTCTCCAAAAACACTCATGGGTGCTGTTAATTCTTTTTAATTGGGGCCGACTATCACAGTGACAGTCGGGTTGGCAGGCGGTCTGATTTAAAGTAATGTTGTTTTAATATAGATATTGAGTGACACTCTTTTTCACGACTCTCGTGCTACATTCAGTTGTATCTGCAGAGAGCAGGTTTGCTGCTGTTGAATATCGCCACTTTGTCTGGAAATGTAAAGTTCAAATTTCCCTCGAGGGATCAGATTAGAGACTGGTAAAATTCTTCAGCAGCCTGCAGTGCAGCTGTTAACATTATTTGGCACATGGCGATATCAGTCTGTCGGTCCACTTTCATCCAAACTGAAATATCTCAGCAACTATTTGATGGACTGGCAAGTGGATTTTTGTGCAGACATTCAGAGTGGTTAAGGACTTTGGTGATCCCCTGACTCAAAACTTCCCATGGAAATTGGCACACATTAATTAATTTGGTAACCTTTTCATCTCATGCCACTATCAGGTGTTCTTTTTTCTTCTATTTACCCAATTATTTGGTTCATGACCCAATACCTGCAAAAAGGAATGACGTGAGCCTCGGCTGTACTTTATTTCTGCAAACTCACATGTTAGCATGTCTTTGTTAGCATGCTGACATTGACATTAGTGCATGGCTGTAGACCCTTAAATAATTTAGCTTAGATTAAATGAAAACTTTGTCAAATGACCTTAATAACCCTCAGTTTTGGTAGAAAAATCCCCCTACCAGTCACAACGCTGGAATACCCACGCTGAAGCTAACTTTCCCCATTCTAACAATGAATCTTTGATGTTCCAGTTCCCCGTCAGCCTGAGTCATTATGAACCTGCCTCACTATTAATGTTGAACCGCCTCATACCTTACAGGGTATATGTGTTGTGAACAACTTCAAAGGCATCCAGAGTGCAGCAGCCAAACAGAAAACCGAAGACTACCGTGGTCTTCCTCTGATGACGTTCCCCCGTGTAGAGAGCCCTCTGGAGACCCTCAGTGCACAGGTACCTGAAAACACTTAAAATCTAATCTCCATGGTGCACATTTTGTTTTCCAATTAATTGTCAGAGCTCTCTGAAGATTGAGAGCATAATGTGAGCCTTCAAAATTCAGTCCGCTGTAATTTGTTGTCATTTACTTGCATGTCTTGCTTCGATTAGTCATTTTCTGCAGAATTCCCACAGAGAAAGGGTTCGTCACATATTTGGTTGACATCTACCTCTTCATTCCCGCACTCCCTTCCCTCTCCTGTCTGCCTTCATTCTCTTCTCCGTCAATCATTCCCCCCCCCCCCCCCCCCCCCCACGTCCGTTTTCAGAACCACTCAGCATCGATGACGGAGGTCACATGACTAAGGGGGCAGCACCGGGTCACGTTTGCGTCTCCACAGCACTTCCAGACACAATGACGAGGACGCATGCCACGTGGCTCTGAATGCTTAACAAAAAAAAAAAACAACCACACTGCTGATATATCTGTTTAATTCACCCGGGGGACAAAATACACCATGTTTCCGATGGCTGTCTATCTAATTGGGCTGCGCTCAATCCAACCTGCATCAGAGGCAAAAAGATATCACGAGGCAAACTTAAGCACAGATTGTTTTTTCCCCCACACGTTGGAAACCATTTGAAACATGGGCCGTTTTTCCCCTCCAAGGTGCACTGTTTGTAGTTAGAGGACGGTGTTTTGTACATTTTGTATGAGCGAGTGCTGTAGCCTATCCTGATGGTGTAAAACCTGCGCACTTCCTGTCAGCTGACTCACTCTGTTTTACATCACATCCCGTCAGGTGACTTGCCTCGTCGATCACCGCATCTATCCCCCCTCAGTCTGAAAAAATCTGCTATGGAAAAACATATTGATGTTGTCGTTCTGTGATGTTTGTCATTTGTACAGGAAAAAAAGACAGAATCCTTCTTTTTATTATCTCTCTCTGTACATTAACTGACCGTGTCAGGTCACATTTTGTAAAGATTTTTTGTCAATCTGTATGACTATTATGATCCATTTGGACCTGTTTGCCTGCTGTGTAAACCTGGATATGTTTTGGTATCAGTTTAGGTGTTTTGGAGAATGAGCCCCTCTGCTCTTTGGGGGAAAAGACAAGGATGAGTCAGTGACATCCATCCGAGTCAGAAAAATGGGGGGCTAGCACTCGCGGCGCCGCGTTATCGGCCGCAGTGAAAACGGAATGCGTTCTCGCTATGAGTGTGTTTCACCCCAATTTCCTGAGTCACTGTGATGTTAATAGGATTTTTTGTCTACGGCGAGGTCCGGCGGGGCTAGTCTGTGCTAGATCTACCTGAAGATTTCACTGGTATGGCTGTACAATTAAATCCAACCTGAAATCCCAGTAGAAGACATCCTCATTAAATACATAGAAAAAAGAGGGGAGGGGGGGGAGACAAAAAAGAGAAACGCTCTTTGGAGTGAAACTTACTTAAGGCCCGCATCGTCTTTTTAATGGAAAACCAGTCTAATGACTCCTGCTTCACTTTTCCTCCTCGAGGCACCCCTCCCCGACCCACCAGTGGACTGTGATGCAATGTTGTGACTCCATTTCCCAGCGGACGATACGCCCAGCATGAAGAGAGAGGTCGAGATGTTTTTATATAGATATTCATGATTTCAATTATGCTCATTACCATTGTGATTATGAACGTTTTTTACTTTGAGAACAAAAAAAAAAGTGTTTCATTTGAAATGCTACTTATATATTTTTTTTTCTTCGTTTGCCCACAAATTAAATAGTCAGTAGCAACGACGTGTTGTGTCTTTTTCATTATGTGTCAGACGGCTGGAATGAACGTGGCGACTTCCTTTCTTCTTATCATAAAAAAATAAAATGTGGCTAAAGACATTTGAGACACTATAAAAGTGACTGCATATTAGTTTTTCTGCGGGCTTAAATGTGCACATAGACATGGTTTATTAACTCTGAATTTAATTGGAGTGAATGGGGAACAGGAAATATTCATAGGATGAATATACATAGGATTGGTACATGTAGAGGGTGCCCTGGGTGGTATATAATCGAGATGCTTCCTGGGAGGCTCAGTTCAGGGGGAAAAAAAGAAAATGTGCTTTAAATGTTCAAATATGTACTCAAGCATAATGTGATAAGTTTACGATAATGGAAAGTTTCTGGGAGGACTAGAACACCTTCAGGGTTGTTCTTGGACCCAAAAAAAGCTGACATTTATTTGAATCACTAATGTGCACAATTTTGAAAGGAGAAGCCTTGATGCCTCAAGTTATTGCCTCTGAGAACAAGTAAAGGAGAAAAGTGTGATTAAACCTTTTATGTAGTCAGGCCCCCTCAAAAGTAAATGTGAATACGACCCTTGCCCCCCCCCCCCCCCAAGTGTCACATCCCGTCAGGCAGTCCTTTCCTCTTCACCGCACACCACCAGGATCTTATTGAGGATTTCTTGTTGATTCATCCTGTTACGACCACGGCGACATCAGTGGTGTTTTTGTCACCGCTAAGCAAGGCAGACACACACACACACACACACACACACACACACACACACACACACACACACACACACAGGCTCAAAGAAAGCTGACGGCTCAGCCAATGCACTTGCTCTTTTGCTCCGTCAGGTATTCATTTCAGCTGTGACAGCCTGCGCTTACCCTGCAGACACACTGGCTAAATAGATAGGGACGGTTTGTGTGTGTGTGTGTGTGTGTGTGTGTGTGTGTGTGTGTGGCAGTATTTGACCATGTTGTGTGTTTTTAAAATGTCATCCATGGCTATTCTGAGTACGCCTTCCTGCCCAAGTTGCTGTGCCCTAGCTATATGAGTGAAGAATATCGCCACATATCATTTCAAGGTGGGAAGCAAAGCTCCGTGGTTATGTATGTAGCTGCAGGGTGTGTTTTTTTGTTCCAGCCATAATGGAAACAATTTAGAGGGGATGAAAAGAGCATCTGCAGGTGAATCTTAATGGCCATATATATATACCAGCAGATACATCCTGAATGTACAGTTTGATTGGGGTGCACTGGATGGCAGCCATTGTTCACAAAGCTTAGGTCCTTGAAGAAAATGGTATAATAGTCCATTGAAACAGGTCCTATACTCTGCATTCTAATACGCACTGGGAAATATGTACCGATGTATATGATAGTCAGAAAAAAAAATGCTTCAATTAAATTAAGTGCAAAGAAGAGAGGTAAGTTTTTAATAATAGAACACATCCAAACGCAAACAGAAGATGCAAGTAAACAGGTCTCGTCACGGAGGGACTGTTTTCAGTGTGTTCAGTTGTGAATCATCGTATTCAAATAAGATGTCAGAGTTCGACTGGTGGTCTATGTTCATGTCGATGTTTACTAGTCGACCATGGCTTCGTACCAAAAAACGGAATGGTAGCTCTGTGTTTTCGTTGCGTCTGGTGTGATCTCGAGGAGCTGGGTAAAAAGATTTGGTGTGGGGTTCCCTGACTGAGAAGGCCAAAGCCTCCTGGATTCATCACCGTTTGATGTATTACTTTCACATCCATTGTTTATAACCCCGGAGCCATTGTGAAGACAAATGACACCCAGACCACAAGTCAAACCGTGACAAGTTAACTGATGACTCGTAGGTGCAGCTTTCTTTGAAGGAACGAGAAGTGCATCAGTGAAGTGCAGCGCAACATTGTACAGTGATCCCTAAAATAAGATCTTGTCCTGTGATCCACCACGAGACGCCGACCGGATTTCTTGATGAATATAGAGAAGGTATGCTGAATCGTTGTATCCCAACAATTGCCCCACCAACGGTTAAAAAGGCGCACAAGAAAAAAAAGACCTTCAAATGGTCAAAGGCCAGAACATTAGGTCATTGACGGTAAAATCAACCAATCACCAGCAGCTGTGTTACTTTACTCCCCCCCCCCCTAGAAGATACAAGGTGTCAGCACAAGATTGTAAAGCCTTAACTTAAAGACTTAAGGACGGGTTCAACTCCAGGTCGTTTGCACTCAACGAGTCTCATCATAGACTCAGGTGAATTATCCCCATTAAGCTTGAATACCGGCCTTCATATCTATGATCAAGCTTATCATCATGGCGAGCAAATCTGTACCATTGGAGAGAAGGAGCTTAGAGGGAAGGGACGAGAGGTATGTGAGGAAGGAGTAGAGGAGAGCAGGGATGGGGAAAAAAGAAAGAAGGGTTCAGTGAGGTGAAGAAAATGGGGGAGGGGATGTTAAGAAGAGGCAGGCTTGCACAGCTCTTCAGTGACGGAAAGAAGCGAGTGAGAACACATTTGGTTCAGGAACCCCGGTTCGTCTTTGTCCAGTCGTCTTTGTCCATTGCCTTTCTTCGAAGTGAATCTTGCGTTCAGAAATGTTCCACTGGTGTTGAGGAGCAGGATCTGATCCAGAGAGAGCATTTCAGTCCACCATTCAGGGATACTCCAGAGCCTAACGGAAGATTCTGTGAAAGTTCCAACTCCAAAACTCAGACAAGGATCCTGTTCCAGAACCCTATTCAGGAGGTTTAAGAAACTAGTCCCATGTCTAACCAGGTTTCTCTGGGGAGAACAAAAGGAGGAAAAAGCTTCAGAACTCCGGGAGTGTGTTTGTGTGTTGGTTAGTCTGCTGCTGGGACTGGGTATACTGAACAAACTGGTTGGACTGGTACGTAGAGGGCTGACTGGGTGCAGTCTGGTTTGCCTGCTGGTTTTCTGACTGGTACTTTTCCAGCTCCCGCTTCCTCCTCATAGCCGACTGCAGCTGCTGCTTGATTACGAGGATTTGACCCTCCAGTTCCGAGAGCTCCTGAACCAGCGGGTTCCGGCCCACACCCAGACCGGGGCCGCAGTCACCCACGCCCAAACGTGTTATGCCTTGCCCAGAGCCTCCCTGCCCCGGCCCCAGTACCTGGCCCAACCCACGACTCAACAGGTCGGAGCGCCCATTAGAGTTGGTCACTAATGGCAGGGAAAGGGGATGAGGAAGGGGGGATGGGGGCGGTGGTGGAGGGAGCTCCAGGGAGGATGGGTGTTCCAGGTCGTTCTGCATCTCTTGTGGAAGGACCCGACGCCTGTTGCAGTGAGAGGACTCTGCAGGGTTCCAAGATGCTGACTGGTTGTTTCCCTCATTGCACCTGGAGATAAGACAGATACATACAGAAACATCAGGTAATCTGTTTAGATTTTCTCCTAAGAATGCCAATGTGGAAGATTGTGTCTCATCACACCATCATTCCACACTGAATCTGATGCAAGACCAGTGACTCGGATGTTTTCTGTGAGTCTATACTATTTTAGCAAGTAAAGCGTAATGAGTCACAAAATAAGTCAATGTTAACGTTTTGTTTAGTCCAGGACCCGAACAGTGGTCTCATGGGTTAAAATCCTGTATTTGTTGAGCTACATCATTTTACAGTTATTGTGACCATGGCATACATAATGCAAATATACACTAATGAATAGCAATTAATAGAGATAGATATTCAAGACAAAAAACATGAATATTATGACTGGTAAAATGCTCACTGGTAGAAATTAAATTCATGTCCAATTAATGTCCTTCCGTACAAGAACTGACCCCACCAACCTCTCCCATCCAACCCTGAGGTCCACCATCGAACCCTGAGGTCCACCATCCAACCCTGAGGTCCATCCTGGTCTTTAAGCTAATGAGCACCAGCAGCACTATGGGGGGTTGGAGGTCTGAGGTGTCAATCCGATCACTAATGTCATGTTATATCCAAGCTTAAACATATATCACCTGACAAAAACCTAAATCTCAAAGCTCTTTTATTGGACCTTTAAAGCTCTTCAAACTAAAAGAAAAAAACAGCCTGCCATACTTGAGCTTGTTATCAATTCCTTTTATTGCCCAGACCAAGACCAAACACCTGCAACATCAAGACAGCATTTCATAGGAAAAAGCCACAAAGTCTGCAATACATTGATTATACGCGGCCAAATACCAGTCTGAGTCCTTGTTTTAATGCTTCACCAAGGAAATGCTTTGCTGGAGGGAGACCCAGCATTTGTCTCGATAACTGATTCCAAATATGCAGTGATTATGGAAATATGTATCCCACAAAATCCACTTCATGGTTTTTATTCTTAAATAAAATAATATTACGAGGTGTTGGTGAGTCTGTGGTGACATAAATGCCACACATGGTCATAAGTCACATCCTGAGTTCTTATGAAAACAAATAAATCAAGTAAAGTTGCATTTTAAGAAGACATATTCATAAGAATGAGCAGTAAACAGTTTACTCTCGGGTTTGAATCGTGGCGTTATGGTACAAGAGTAAGACACTTTTTATGAACATAAACTTTGTTTTGGTGAGAAATTATTCATAAAAATAGAGTAGTAAACAGTTTGCTATAGTATGGATTTAAATGGTAGAGTTATGAAATAGTATACTGACATATAGTATGAACACACAAGCATTATTCAAAGCGCCTGAGGTGACTATCACTGAAAATGAGAACACGACCCAGTATATAAAGCAGCAATATAATATAGCTGGTACTCCCTGTCACCTCTAGTTTCCTGTAGTCATTTATAGAATAGCCACCAGAGACTTATACATTTGGTTTTACTCTTTCAAAAAGAAACTTTTTCACATCTTTTGGACCAGATCTGTGAGCTGAGAAGTAACTGTGGTTTCATTTACGAAGTCGAGAAGAGAGGAAGTCGAACTGAAGAACTCTCTGAATCGATGGTGTTTTCACCACTGATGAACACAAAGAAGTGACATGAAGGATCCACTGAGCTACTCCTGACATCAAAAGAGCTCCTAAGCTGAAAGATGGGACGTCAGAATATTAGAACACAAAAAAAATATCTAATTTTAAGGTGATAGATGCCTCTTTTTGACAAGAAGGCATCGTACCTGTGCTTACATCATGGCTGCCATGAAAGAGAACATTTTTCAAAGCGTTTAACATCATCAGATCCCTTTAGATGTGAGTATTGAGATAATCACCCTGATGTCAGCGTCTTCAGAAGCATTACTTATTGGTATTAGTGAAGATATTTTAAGTCATATACCGTATGTTCTCTCATTAAAGTGATGGTTCGGAGTGAAATGCACCCTAGGTAATTTCCACCAAGACATCCAGCCAAATACCCCCTCGGAAGCATTTTTAGCGATGGTCAGCATTGGTCAAGATAGCTGCTATCAGCCGAATGGCTTAGTACTAGCGCTATGGTACAGAGGGTATATCTCGTAAATTACCCCACTAATAATGCATGGAATGTTACCAAACGTCTGCAGTAGTACACATAGGGTCTGTACTCACAAAACCAGGCATTTTAAAGTTTGTAAGTACACCAGGAGTTTATTTAAAAGAACACTTGCCTGATAGCTTTTATCCTCGGCTACTAACGCTAACTAACGCTACCGCAGCGTAGACGCTACTTCCGTGTTTACCGAGCTGATGCCGTGACGTGAGTTTCACGCGAGAGTATGAAAAAGTTTCGCTGAGTTTTTATAAATGTTTGTATTATCAGGTCAACACTTGTCAACACTTGTTGACCTGATAATACAAGCATTTATAAAAATGTGTTGACCTGATAATATCAATGCGTTGATGTGAGAACAAATCGAGTTTTACATTCTGTATCCAATGAGACCAGGAGCCTATCTGTACACACACACAACTGCAAGTCAGCCTATTCTTGTCATCATTTACACAGGGATCATTTAGTTTACACAGCTGCTGAGGATGAGCTACCCCTCTGCTCCGTATCCCTCCTCCACATTATTTACACTTGTCAGATTCCTCCACATCACAGATATCCACCCCCTCCGACATCCATCTGCAGGGTCATCCCTATTCTGAATGTAGATTTTCTTCATAATCCGTGTTTCACAAATGTCCTTGCCACACTGTAGAGTTGTTGGGCTCACCCACCAGATAGAGAACCCGAGGCTGCTAACTACTTCTAGATATCTCTCTGCCTCTCGTCAACCCGAGCAGCTCACGAAGAGGACAGCTTGAGTTTCCTCGGAGCCGCTCTCCCCGCCGCGGAGGAAGAACGGAATGTTCCGCGACTTATCAGCAGCTCCCGACCCATCTGTCAGTGCAGATGTCCGTCAGCTTGTAGCGCGGTGACCAGGGAGGCCGTCCTTCAAACGAGCAGGACGCAGGTGCGCCGGAGAGACGGGCGCCCCCGCCGGCGTCCTTGAGCGGGTTATCGAATGCCCACCAGCTGCTTTGTGCAGCTTCCCCTGCGGAGGGTGAGACATGCTAATGTGGAAGTTGGGTTTCTTGGTGTAAACAGCACCTTTCCACAAGTCGTGATTACACTTTTTGGTGCGCTAAAGAAGGACTGACACAGGGAAGCACAATCCCTGCCCAATTATTTCGACACCGCGGAGTTGCTCTGGTGGCCCGAAAATTGAACTCTCGAGGGAAATTGTTTGTGCCCTCAGAACAGAAGTGAGGAATCAAAGGCACAGTGGAAACCGCTTCCAGTCAACACAGACTCGCTTTTGTGTTTAGCATCTCGTGAATGAAACACAGCTGGAATAGGGGTTCCAAAACTTCAGACCGATCCACCAACCGAAGAGATTATACGGCAACGGAGCTGTAACTTGATCCACTCGATGTGACAAATGATCTCGCTTTAGTGCCGGTTAAAGGGCTTTTTCTCTGAGAGCTGCATGACCTTAGCACTACGTTTTGATAGCGAATCACAGGATCTTAATTGGACATCGGAGAGCGCTTGGCGGTCGGAGCAGACGCTGCTCCTAATTCTCCCAGACAGACCCTTCTATGCTGCCTTTGGGCTCTTTCTACTTGTTAGGGTTAGTTAGGAAATGAAAGACGCTACGCTTCCATGCTAAGTAGTCGTTTTAAGCCAATTCCATTTTTTTTTAACCCATATGCTCCAATTGGCCTTGCATAATGCTCCTTCTTCATACGACGCCGGTGAAACAGGTGTAAATACATCTCATCTACATGAATGAGCAGGTCATCCTTTAGTGCACAACACAACTGAACCACAATGTTTCTACGGTAACCTCACAATATGACGGTAATAACGTCGGACTCTTGAGAAGCGCGGGCTCCTGCAGGAGAGCTTGATTGAACGAGGCCGATCACGCAGCAGCAGGCGATCTCTCCTCATTACCGCAGGCGTCCCTCACATGGCTCCATAATTATGATATGTGTTTAATCCCCACTTCCAGAGCTCCACCTGAGCGTCCTCTCAGCGAGGAGAGGTGAGAATCAGAACGGAGAAATAGGAAATGGAACTCTTTTAGCTCAGCAAAACTGCTTGAGGCTTGTTTTTGATCTTCCCTTAGAGGCCTTAAAAGGAGCAATACATTTCCCCGCTTCGCTCGCCCCAAAAGGAAGCGCCTGAGTCAAATTGCTACATGACACACACTGCATTGGTGTCAGAATGTGCCGTCCAGATTAGTTCAATAAACCCTTCGCAAATTGCGACCGTCCAACATTTGAAAAAGACACCGAAAGTGACCAAAGAGAAGCTTTCACGGTTGACTAAATCTGCCTCTCTCACCCACTGAGCCAAACAATACTCCGTGATGTCGGCGTGAGATTATTTCCTCAATTTCCCCCGACTGGTGATTAGCTTCCAACGGGCTGACCGCTCCACTTAGTTTCTGATTAAAAACGGGTCTGCCACGTGGATGTTAATTGATGTCACTTATAGACGCGGCCTGATAATTTGGGCTGTTTGAGTTTTGGAGAATCTGCTTCCTGCTAGAAGAGCTGAGTGAATGTGGGCTCATTTATGTGATATGTTAGTTAAACCCAGCGGTTCAGAGATCTTCAACAGGGGGTCCGCAGGGTTACTGCAGGGGGTCCCCGAAATAATTTGATCCCAAGCTTTACGTAAATAGGTCGAAAATGACACATTAACATGTAAACAACCTATAATAAGCAAATATAAATCTTCCTATTTATTCAATGTTATGAGGCGAAATTGTGATGTAGAAATGCCAACACAGACTTAAAATATGTTCTGTAAATATATGCATCTGTCAACAATTATTATTGGAATGGCTTAGCATCGTAAACATACATCATTATAGAGTACTTCTACACCATATATCAGCCTCAGCCTCAACGCTGAAGTGATGTAGTTACCTTACCAACAGTATTGTTCAAATGCTCTTCTTTGTATGTTAACTATTCAGTTCGGAGACTATTATACTATTACTTGTCAAACCTTTTCTGCTGCAGTGGTTTAATGGCTGTCTGGAGATTTAAAAACTTAAACTACATTTAATGGTCGTGACTCGACATGAAATCCATCCTCTGCATGTCAGCCATCTTGCTTAGGATGTCTTGCTCAAGGACACTTCGACATGCAGGAGAGAAAAGAAGGAGCTGGGGATCGAACCGCCGTAGTGGTGATTAAAGGACGGCCCTCTCTCCCGCTCCCTCTCTCCCCCTGAGCCACAGCCGCTCCACGTCAATTAGCAAACGGCAACTGTTTATCTCGATGGACCAACTGGATGGAAACATTAGCTAACAGCACTACTTGAATAAGAGCTGCTCTAAATAAGTGGCAAGCCGGGTCCTGATGTGTCTTTGCGTGACAACAGTTTTAATGAGCCCCAAGTTAAAAAAAAAAAAAAATGTACTGAACGGGTGGTAAATGATTACAACATGAGGCTCAGTTCATGTTCAGTTCAATCCCTTTGGGATGGGATTTAACTCGAATCAAATTTGCAAAATAATAAAAAAAGCCATTACATTAAGCATGAATATATTTCAGTGATGGATTCATTAGATTGAACTGAAATCGTACTGAGCCCAGCCTGCGACGACGATGACAGTACCTCTTCTCCGGCTTGGTGACAGTCGGCAGTTTGTCGTCAGTGAAGACTGAGTTGAGGGCTCGGTGTAATCTCTGGAAAACAAGCAACGGATTCACTTTACTGTACTGTAAACGATGTCACCTGTTTCCCTGTTTTTGTTCAATACAAACGAATGACACCATGACATGGAGTCCACTAATAAGTACAGCTACAAATACTGTCAAAGTAAAAGTACAGACAACACATATTTGCAGTATTTTTTACACTCTGCTATGTCTACTTTCACCACTTCGATGATCCAAACACCTCTTCTGATGATTGTAATGTGCTTCTGTTAGCTCGTGACCAGAGTGCTTCGCCGTGTCGTGCATGTGCGTATTTGTGCGTGACTTCGGTACCTGGCTTGTGTGCAGCCAGTATTTGAAGCGCGGCTCCTTGACCCTCGGGATCACCAGCTTGTACACGATGTGTTCGGCTACTGTGGTCACAAGAGATAAGGCCACGCCCACACAGAGCATCACGAATAGACCGGAGAAATGCTTTATGCCCATCTGCAGTGTCTGGAGATTCACGGGGTTACGGAGAGAGAGAGAGGAGAAGAAGGAAGAAGGAGATCAGGGATAATAATATCTATGCTTCTGATGGAGGAGTAGTACATTGAAAAAAAACTCCCTCAGATTGTGCTGCATGGTGGTAGATTCATTTTTTACAGTACGTTCACATTTATTTGGGTTTGTGGAATAACTTCTAACCTAGAGGAAAATAACAAAATCAGCATTTTTTTTACAACCAGTCAATGGAAGTGACCATATTTGGACTGCGGGTCAATTATATTCATACGGTACAAGAAAAACAATAACATAACAAACATATAAAATAATTCATCAATCCCTTTATTTTGAAATTCCCCATGTATGTGTCTTGTGTTTTCCTATTTTATTATTTTTCTATTTGCTGCCTTTGTGTTTTTTTATGGTGAAACAAAAATGAATTGAGAACAAATGAAGTAAAGTGAGCAGATGCTGTATTCAGTATTCAGGCGTGGCCCTGGCTTTTTGATCTGTTTGAGCAAAAGTTGTTTCTCCAGTTAACACTAAGGTAACATTAGTGTAATTAGTTGTCTTTGCCATTATTTCCCATGAAATGTGTGAACCTGTTGATGTATTCACCAAAGTCAGAAGTATATATATCCTATAATGTCTCTATTACAGCAAGTTTGGCCGACCTCCCAGGAGTCATTGGCTCCCATTCTTTTCAAAATTCCATTAAAAACAGCTCGCATAGACGAAATGCCGCATTGCCAAATGTAATACATCATGTGTTCCCCCCCCCATAACTTCACTTTATTACCCCACAATCACCGCAGCTGCTGTTGTAAACGTTTCTCAGACACCATTGCTCAGGTCTGTTGAAAAGCAAACCTGTGTAGAATATTTTTCAAAGAGAAACGGGGATCTGAGATATAACCACTCCTCAGTTACTTCTCCCGGAAAAAAAAAAAAGTCTAAATCGCTGTTAGATTTTTACGTCCTGCTCCTCAGAAAAAACCCTCTCATATCTTCTCACGCTGGGAGAAGCAATCACAATTCTTCCCCCCTCACATCTTAATTGGCACTCGCTGTAATCTAAATGTGTTGCGATGGAGAACCTCTCAGACGTACGGTGAGTCGGCATCTCCTGTTGTGTGATATCACACTTTTCTTAATTAAGTGCTGGATGCAGCAACAGCAGATGTACGTTCTCATATGAATCTTTTTTCTTTTTGCTGTCGATGAAGCAGCTTCTGATACGCCAGCGGTTGCAATGATTGCATTATAAAGTCATGCTGGTAAAAAATAAATAATATATGTACATGATGGATTCAATCCGTCATTGCAGTGTTGTGACTTGGCGAGCTGGAATGTAATGGAGGGTCGGGAGCTGACGGCACCTGGGAAGTCAGGCAATTCAGACAGCAGCCAGAGGGGAGGACATTTTCATCTTAGGGGGAAAAAATACAGTGGTATTATCCTTTAACAGCAAGACAGGCTTACTGAGGATACATGACATTAATCGAATCTAATACGTAGCTCTGGTGTGAAAAAAGCCGTGTAAGTTATTGTGCATCAACCCACTCCAACATTCCCCCGCAGTTATGGGACTTTCCTTGGATCAGCACATTTAAGCACATAATCTACCAAGTTTTGGCAACACACCCTTCCTGTCTCCGTTTTCTCCCGCATGCAACAATATAGAACAATGACTTTTTTTTCCACAGGGGATCCTATAATTCACAACTCCACTTTTATATTTAATTGATTAGCCGCATAAATTTGCGGCAAAAATCGATGAATAACTTCAATAAAACACATAACGCTCACAAACCCCCTGCCTTTGATCGCAATTTATTTCTTGGTGATGTTAAGTTTGCCCCTCTTAATGTTAGGTAATTGAATAATATGTCATTTATTGGTATTGATTTTATTACTTCAAATGGGATCAGATTCTTCGGGGTGACAGAGAGCTGGACGGTTGCCAGGGAGTTTGGCTGCCGTCGCTGAAACCGGTCCATCCGATTTTTCATCTTTTCAGAATCCACCGGCTCACTGCTGGTGGTGTACGAGTCATTCGTTGGAATAAAAGACCGCTAAAAAAAATACGCTGAGCACGGCTAAACTGAGCCAGCCTTGTCAGTAATTCATATTGCTTTATATCGCACACTTTTCCAGTCGTCCACTGTAACTTTGTCAAAACACTTAAGTGATGCATACTCAACTAGAAGCGTGCACATCATCATAACTGCAATTTCTGCACGCCACAATATAGCATGGAAATGGGAAAACAGTAGGTGTAGGCATGATGCTGCAGAATGAAATGCACCTGGAGTTATTTAAATGTCTGCAGCTGTAAATAGCATCTGTACCGCGTCTTGCTGTTGTGCAGTGGGGAATGCTTCACTTCAGCGACACTGTATCTGCTGCACTGCAGTGAACTACTCCTAATATGAGGCATTACATGTCTTTATAGGTGCCACAAGTGCTTCTTAGACACCATCATGAGCGATCAGCAGGAGGTCATATGCATTTGCACACGGAAGTGTTGCTCAATGTGGTTGAGAAAAATCTTTTTTTTCTGTTGATAATGCAGTCGGCATGATCGGAGACACTTTTGGGGATTCCACAATCACAGCTGACACGGCCGCGTTGCTAAGGGAGCTAAGTGCTCGGTAACGGCAGACCAGTGGGAGTGAAGCTGGGGGGACACAGCTTATGAGGAATCTGGAGGGTCAGAGGTCGGGGTCTGAATTAGTTAGGAACAATTACTGTAGATGGAGGTTGTAATGGCCGAGCAGATAAAGTGTTCTGCCAAAAAAAAAAGATGAATTAAGGAGAAGAAACTCTCCATTTCTCACATTACAATTAATCATTTGTTCATATTTGACTAATGCAGCTTTAAAATGGGTTGTTTTATTTTTGCCTTTGGTGTGCTTAGTAGGAACCGCATCCACAGGGGAAAAAATACAATATGTCAAAACCTCAACATCTATTTAAATGTCATCATACAAAACAATACATTTGCTGCTGGTGTGTATGACAAGGCGGTTGTGTCCCTACCTCGGTCACAGCGAAGCTGCGCTTCCCGCAGGGCACAACCTTGTACCATTTGTCATGCAGCGTGTCCATGAAGCCGTCTGACTTGTACTGACTAACAAGCTCTGAGATGTTGGACGTGAGTGGAGAGTTCTGAGGGAGGCCGATGCCGTAGCCTGCCAGTGGACACACACGAACACACACACGAACACACACACACACACACACACACACACACACAAACACACACACACACACACACACACACACACACGAACACACACACGAACACACGAACACACACACGAACACACACACACACACACACACACACACACACACACACACACACACACACACACACACACACACACACACAAAGCAACATTATCCCCCTGTCACAACAGCTAATTACTTTAACTTCACCTCCAGGTGCTGTCATTATATATTTTTTGCACTGAAAAAGGAAAATAAGCTGATCAGAGAGGCGGGACTCTTCCTATTGCTTTTTATTTTATTTATTTATGTTTTTTGAACCAGTGCTTATCAGAAAGCATCATTTTCACACTAAAACAAAGCAGGTACTTAACATTGTAAGTAAATCTCAGAATTTGTTGGCGAGCCAGTGACAAATTCGGCGACAACCAATTACAGAAGTAGCTCGCCTTGGCAGGAAGCATGCTGATTGATTCGCATTGTATCCCGGAGGCTTACGGGTGCATTAAGTAATTAACAACAACAGTGGAATCTGGGTCTGTGGCGACCTGTAATGGAAGCAACCGCCACGGGAACGTCTTCACAGTGGGAGGAACTAAATGGACCAGAGATTAACGGTGGAGGATCTAAGCCGTCGAGAGCCAGACGATTAACCGCCGTGCAAATGTTGAGTGATTGATATTGTTAAATTTCAGGAGCTTTCAGTCACTCAGAAAGAACTCTTCAAATCGAGTGGCAATTAACAACCAAAGCACATTTGTGAATATATGGCCATAATAAGTGAGGATCATAATAGTTCCATTTTTTAAAATGACAGGTCTATGTTACCATAGAGTGATTTTTATTGCAAAACATGATTGTTTGCACACTTTTCCAGACAAACTGGGTTAATTTCATTTATATGGGTCCTGCTGCGGCTCCAAGTAAAAATCCAGCAACGCTAATGTGCTTAATGATTCGAGCCCTTGGATGATGGCGGCACTTTCACAGCCGGAAGGCAGAACTTGTACTCTTCCCCCCCTCTTGCTTTACATTCACAATAATGGCATTTTCTTTTCTCTTTTCTTTTATGCCTTTATTTGCATATTTGATTTTGAGGTAATCAAAGGTAACTGCATTAGAAACAGGTAATTAAAGTCATCATCCCGGCAATAAATAAGTAATTTGTCTCATAATAAGCAGCCACGTGTTACCTTCTATAGCAAAGGGTTTCCCGACTGTTAGGGTTTTACAGTCTGCGTCTATGGAGACCTCGTAGTCCAGCAGAGCTTTGTCCATGATGAATGCATCCAGTTTCTGAGGGTCAGCCCTGTAAACACACAGAGAGAAGGGATACTGGAAGTACAACGCAAGAGAGTGTGCTTTGAGCTCATGTGCAATAACGGGGTCAGCTTCAATACCTAAGGCAAGACACTACAGGCAAAAAATGCACTGATCAATTTAGAGATTTTGAGGCATTTTGCTTCCATCACATGTCTCCCTTCAGGCAAGCGGGGAAGCAACATCAAAAATACACAGTTAGCTGGTGCTTCTACTCCTTTCCTATATTTGTGTCCACGTTTTCTTCTAATTTCACCAAAAGTTATAGATTTAATGCCTTATAAACAATACATTTTGGAAAACTTGCAATACAAAAAAATTGTCTTAATTTAAGTAATTATCTGGGGATGTTTAACGGTGATATCTTACTGTTTTTTTTAAAATAATGTATATATTTAAAGGACATTTCCTCAAAATGTGTGTTCTTCATAGCCAGAAACATTTCATATTTATGGAGCGATAAAAAGAAATACCCAAAACTCCTTCAGTAAAATCCTTTGACTTTAATGTGTCGGCAGAATGAAAGATATTTTTTTCTGGTTTCATCCAGTGTTCTTTTATTTCCGTTCTGGGAATGTATGCAAATTAGCACATATTTGTACATAAGTACCTCAGTTGTTTATTTAAACGTAAGTAAGTTAACTCAGTCATTCAACCAAAGATACGACTGTTGACTTGAATTCTACCTTTAGGTTTTATTCAAATCCACTGGTGACTGATGTAACCATATAGCACGAAGACAAATGGTACATCTCCTGGGATTGACATTTTAAAGCAACCCTCTGGAAAATTACCCTTTAAAACCTTGTGAGACGTAAAGTTAAATGAACCTCACTGCGGTACTCTGAGGCTCCTTTCATCTGTTTCTGTCCTTATGTCACACCTGGGTGTAAAGAGTAAGAAAAGTATTTCTTTGTAGGCCTTGGATGTAAACTTTATATGCTTTCACTTCATTATATGGGAAAGGTACAGTTGAAAACACAAGTGGGGTTATGTGTTTTCCCCCTCTCCAATAAATAATTGCTTAAAGGTAAAAAAAGAAAACTGAACACAAGGAATAAAGAATGAATTGCTTTTTTCTTTATGCTTGTGGACATTTTATAGCGCTTTTCAGAGGGCCAGTATAGTAAAATCACTGAACAAGGGATGTAAATGATTGTACAATTTTTTCAGGTTACTTTAACGACAAAATGACCGACTGTCTGCCAGTTTCTGCCAATTTACTCCAATTCTCCTCTCTAAGTGAAGGTAAGATATTAATTCACAACACGATCAGCAAGGCTTTTTACAAATCAATTCTTTACTGACAGGTAGAGCCCATGGGACACAAACGCTGGAATTTCTCTTTATTTCTTTGCTTGTTATCAGGGACACTGTTTGAAACCCTCCGCTTTCTTCTACCCACAAGCTGGTTTGCTCATTTTTACAGGTTGAATTAGGTTTCAGCTTCTGTCCTTGGATTTTTGCAGCATAGTCTTCCACAGCATTCATGTAATGTCATTTATTACAGCCTTGATCATCATCCCAGCTTGTATGATTAAAACAGACCTTCCTGCAGTGACGCTTGTAAAAGTCTTCTATGCTTCTGGATGGCATGTTGGGTTTCAGGTGCGTCATGTGACACAGTATATAAATACAGCACGTCCAATATGTCTGCCACTTTAACAAGCGAGCCGAAATACCGCACGGCAGTCAGTCATTATAGTAATTATGCAGCAGACAAGCTACAGTTAGTGGTCCTTTGCAAGGGTAAATTTGCTTTCCAGACATGTTCATTAAGCTGAAACACTATGGGTGCACAGTGTGCATGGATGAGAAGCACGAAATAATCGAATATAAGTCAATTTCCACAAGCAAGAGGGCGTATCTGCTGATCATGGGGGCGAGGGAGAACGGCAGCAGGGGAAGGAGCCAAACACTTCCTGGTGAGGGTAGCAAGTTCAAAAACAAGTGAGTGAGAACTGATGAGGGAAACATGTGGGAGAGTAGGAGGGGAAGGTCAGATAACTGCATATCTGCTGAGCAAAGTAGAAAATATGATCATGAAAAAAATCCCAAACACTTTGTATTCTTGAATCTATAAGGAGTTTACCCTTCAACGGTTACCATAGCAATCCCAACATCCAGTTTTTCTTGGACCAATTTTGAGTGTAATCTTCAAATGGCCCTCTTCCTGTCAAAGCAGTAAACCATAGATGCATTGCACCACAAGGTGAGATGTAAGTCTCGCACACACACACACAGCACACTCTATGATTATGTAAATCATAACCAACGGCCTGGTAAACCCTCAGCGCTGAGTGTTCAAAGTTGCATGGCGGCGCGCTTGTATGCCGTCTTGTTCCCCAGTTGTAATTTTCTAAAGATGACATTTCCCTTGAACCCTCTGATCAGCATTTTACAAGCTCAGTAAAAAAAAAAAGAGAGAAAAACAAATCTCGTTCCATCCATTCAAATTGTGTCCTACCGAGCTTCGGCCTTGCTTTCAGCTGCCTTTTCTCGCTACGCTCTGCTCCGGCTCCACGGGGATGCCGGTTGAATGTCGTAGCGGCTTTAGATGACAGCAATGGCAGGGAAAGGAGGCGGCTGAGCTCTGAATGCAAACAGGCAGCTTGTGGTGGATGTTTTTTTTATTTTCTTACATTGCTTTTGTTTTTCCAAAGATGATGCAGTTTTTTATGTGTGGTAAGTTAATTTTCAGGGACTTAGATAAAGATACGTTTGTGAAACATGGTCTTACTTGAGATTATGGATGCCATCTGGTGTTGCCGGGACATTGTATCTCCTCATGTACTCGTGCATTTCAGGGAAACTCTTCTTGAGGTAGTCCTCGGCACTGCTTTCTCTCACCGTGGCGAATCGGAATCCCTGAGAGGGATGGTGCAACTGCATGAAAGATGAAATAAAACCACATGTAACCCTTAGAATGCCTTAATATGGATTAATATTGATCTTTCATTTTTAGTTCCTTTCTTTTTTAATTTGCAGATGAAGAAGGATAAACTTTATACTGCCTTGCTTCTTTACTTTTCCCCCTCGTGATTCAGAGAGTTGGTGAATTGACAAAAAACATTAATTACCTTAAAAACGGTGATTTAATTAAAGAATCTACTTGCTGACTTAAGGTGTAAAAAACTGCACTGTTCACAAGAAGGGCTCTTCTAAAAATCAGAAAAGATGAAATTGGGGACGTTTTTTTTTTTTAAAAGAGAAAGACCATAAAAGCCTGAAGTTTAACAATGTGAAAAACAGTCAAACAATAAAACTATTTTCAATGAATTCAAATAATTCTGGAACACCTGGGAAATAAATACAAATCTTTCGATTAAATTACAGCCCTGAACATATTTCTCCAGCACATTAAATATGACTAAATAAGGAAGTGAAACAAATATCTAACTATTAAGAGTCTGATTCAACAGTTGCTGCATCCTAAATGGTAATGGCAATTAAGTGTGACATCATGGTTTTCTAAACGTGTGACTCTATTGTTTAACGCTGTGTTTTCTGACCTTGGGGTCATGTATCCCTGACAGTTGTTCGTAGGTCTTCTCCCCGACCATGACGGCGGCCAGATTGGCCGTGTAGGTGGACAGACAGAACAGACAGAAGATGGCCCAGAGGTTCATCAGCAGGCGGCCCGTCCAGCACTTGGGCGGCTTGATGGCCACCGTCCTCCCGAAGAGGATGGCGTAGCACACGTTGAGTGCCGAGGAGAAGGAGAACACGCGGTCGCGGTTGCGTCCCCGCGGCGTCATCCCGAACGGGCTGTGCCACTCGTACAGGGTGAGGAAGACGGCGGTGACGTGGAGGGAGACGAAGATGCCGAGCCACATGGACCAGTGGAGCGGCCACATGAAGGCACCTATGGGTGCGGCTGTGTCGCGTGTACGAACCTGAGCGGGAGGGGACAGGATTAGAAAACCATCATAACTTATATCATAAAAAAGATAAGAAATGAGTGTTAACAGATGTTTTTATTTATGTATTGGTCGTAACTATTTGGTTTGCAGTTTGCAGTATACAACACCAAAACAGACACCTTTACAAGGCACTGATTCAGTGTTCCATTATTTGCTGGTCAGAAATTCAATACATTATTATACAAGGGCTTATTTCACTAATTTGAGCTATATGAACCAAAACAGGTCACACAAAAAGTCACTAAAGAGCAGACTAAGAAAGTCTCAATCCCCTTTGTTGTCCTTTACTCCAAACAAATACAAAACAGTTCATACGGGGGGACTACGAATTCAGAAACTTAGCATTAAATGGATAAAAACGAGTTTTGTAATCCAACGGTGTACTGTTATCAAATGCAAATGTGCTGCTAAAGCTGTTATTTCATAAAATGTCATTCAGGAGAGTAAAATGGGGGAAAATAGATAATAAAAGAGACAGCTGCTGGAAATTTTTTTTTTGCAACATCTCCCACTGTAGTAGCATCTTCACTCTGCCTGTCAGCGGGTGAGACCAGGTGTGATAATTGTAATAATAGGAGCACAGCACAAAGCACCAGTCGAGCCCTGTATGGGGAACCGCCTTAGAATCCAATAAAGCGAAGGGCTTGCAGTTATAAAACTCTGCTATATTGATAGTGACCACCAGCATACCGAGCAGAGAGTCGAGGTGAGGTTATTGACGGAGAGCGGAGGAGCATGAGCCAACAGAAATGAGATGTATAAAAAGCGTAAAGGTATCCATTTAAAATGCAGAGAAAAACGGAGAGTACTGACCAGAATCCCCAGGCTGGTGGAGAAGAAGGGCGAGGTGAAGTCAATGACTTGGCTTCTGGCCGAATTGATGCTAAAAGACGTTACCGCCAGGTGGGCGGCGCCACTGAGCAGATCACCCACCAATCCTGTCCAGCGACCGTTCTTGAACCCGCCGTACTTCCCGTCGCCTACGATGTAGAGGTCGAAGGTGAAGCCCATGTCCTCCGCCAGCTTCTCCAGCAGGTCGATGCAGTAACCATAACAACACTTCTTCAGGTCCGTGGGAACAGATCCGTTGCGTCCCGAGAGCTTCTGGAAAAACCCCTTCACCACCGAGGATTCATTGGTGAGCGGGTCGAGGCACAGCTGTCCCGCAGGACACAACCCGTCCCCGTCCACCTCCCGCGTGAACACGAACGGGTGCTCCACCAGCGTCACCACCCGCATGTGCAGCCGCGTGGACCGCCGCCAGTCTCCACCGCCGCCGGGCCCCTGATGGTTTGGCCAGGCCCGCCGGTCCATCAGAACTTCCCCCCTGCGCCAGCGTCCCATGCGGGTCCAGGTTGGCTGGCCTAGAGGGTCCAGCTGGAGGGACCAGATGTAGTGATGGGCCTCCGAGATGACATTCTGGCTGTGAGCGTCTCTAGATATAAAACCGGTCTGGCCCTCAAATGATGTGTTGGATAGAAATCTGAGGGGAATGAAGGAAGGGGGAGACGGGGAGGAGAGAGGAAGTCTTAGTCTTTCCATAATTTAACTTGGCCAATGGATACACACAGTACACCAGTATAGGGTTTCCTTCCATGTAGGTATTAAACTACCGGAAATAAACTTCACACAGATCGTACATTATAGACGTGACATGGTGAGAATGTCAGACATGTCATGAAAGACAAGTCTGTGGCACATTGGATTCAGCCAGACTGGGATGAAAGGTTTCAGCACCATGGACAGAGAACAGGGAAGCCAGTTTATTACTGTTGTAATGATTATTAGCCAACGATTTGTTTCATCTAACCTACAAATACATGTAATGTTATATGGTTGATTGAGATCGGTCTTTGCTCTTCCAATCCAATTTTTTTTATTCTCAAAACGTATAAAAGCATCCAAAAGTGAGTTAATATTCATATTTTCAATAAAACTGTGTTGTACCATATGGTTAATGGGCAGTGGGCATCACACTGTGTGGGTTGGAGTACCTCCCAGAATCCTCCACAACACATAGTTATAAATGCTTGGTTAAAAGTAGGGAACACACGTTTGTGGTTAAAGTGACTGAAAGGCTGCGATGCTGAGTCACAAAGGAAAACGAACATCTGTTGGAAGTAAAGGAGAAACCAGAAGCAGTCTCCCTTGTCAAAGCCACATGCTTTGTTGACTCGATCCACCGGCAGCCGGCTCGGCGTCGCTCTGGCAACACCACGCTACGCTACTTCCCACTGTTGTGCAAATGGAAATGCGTGACGTCGTAGGTGTTTAAACAGCGGTTTTATCAGAGGGAATGTAATCACGGCTACACAACAAGGATGGTTAAATGCAACTTAATCTTATCAAACTTTTGGAACAAAACTATTTTGTCTCGTATCAATGTTTACATCATCTTCATGCTTTGGGAAAGAGTGAAGAGACCTGATATCTACATAAATGGGCAAGAAAATAAAAATGTGGAATTTAAATAGTTGGGTGCTTCATCCAACTCTCATATAACATAACAGCATATTAAAAGGCTGGGTTATAGACGGCAGTTTGAGAGATTTAAATGCAGTGATACTTTTTACATTTTTCAAACCGTGTGACAAGTCGGTCTCAAACAAAACTTAAGAGACTTCATCATCAAACGTGTCAATATCACCTCGGCAGGGTACTCACTAAATATGATATGTTACATTTTAAAAATGGATTTGAGAATTCAAATGTTTTTCACTCTGTGAAATAACAACCACTAACCGTCCGACACAACATCGGATACTCATCTATCAGGTTGTACTTTGTGCCTTTTTAAATAATGAAACATTACAAAACAAGTTGAACGGAAGATGCACAGTTATTATTTTCTGCTGACTTGCTTTTTTCTGTCCAATTGCCAACAAGAAACCACTACACTAGTATTTCCTGTAGCTGCAGGACAAACAGGCTAAATGAACCATTAGATTTTTGCCTTGGTTAGTTTATACTAAAATCCCACCTTAATGGGGTAACAACAACAACAGCACCGTAGAGGTGTATTATCTAGGTGGCCTCCGTGGCTGTCGAAAGTGTGTGTGTGTGTGTGTGTGTGTGTGTGTGACAGGATAAGACAGACCACGGTCCAGTGATCACACCATCCCTCTCACTGAGCCATGCTACTGGCTGTCTGAGTGTCAGATACCGGAGCAGATGCACACACACACACACACACACACACACACACACACACACGTACACACAGACACACACACACACACACACACACACACACACATGCTCGTCCACCGGAATGGAACGCCTCCAGGAGGGGAATGACGTAAAAAGTGTGACCTTATCCGAAATGTCTCTTTCGTGTCACCTTGTTCAAGTTGATAAAAATAAATAAAAATCCTTTCCCCACCACCTTGTCTACGTGGCTACATATGAGACTGGAGTCAACCTGACAGCTCCACCTGTCTGTCTGAAGGTCGGCGGCATCGCCGCGGCGTGTAGCTGTGAAGCTACCTGAGGAGCGCCTCTTTTTGTACACGCCGGCAGTGACACGCTGACGCTGCAGAGGATGTTGCCGGTTAATATTTCGTGTTAAGTCGAGACGTCTTTGAGTTCAAATTTCGCTGTCAGGGTCCGCCAGCGGAGCGGAGGCATACGAGGGGAGCTGAGTTCCACAGTTTTAGCCTGCAGCGGAAAAGACGCTTCTTGGAAAGTCAGACACGCTCTCTTTCACTCGCAGGTCGCCGGGGTAGCGAACATGACATCCGCTCGGAACATGGATAAAATGTTGAGCAGACGAGCTGTAGCTGTACACGTGGATTTCCGGGGGGGTGATTCGCTCAGGAGTCAGGCGGCGAGCAGAGAGCCACGGTGAGTGTGGAGCCACTCCACTCACATAATCAGAACTCCAGGCCGCATCCCGACCGGCTCCACTTATTAATGAACTATTGAATTCTTCCAATCAGATTGGTTTGCAGTGCCTGCTGTGCCTTTAATGACTACGGGTGTTTATGAACTGGTGTGTAGTGTAGAATCCAAAACATGCACCTTGCATTGACCTCTGCATTACGCAACAGGCTTCCAAATACCTTCCACTAATAGTCACTTCGAGTGACTGACGTAGTTTAAAGTGTGACATTTCCTCCAAGAGGCTAGAAGTAATTTGCATTTTGTCTGGTGAGTCGTTTAGTCAGTCAAGTTAAGGTCAACCGTGCTCTTTTCCTTAAATCTCACTAAGTGGTTTTGTTGCGTAAGACAGACGTTTAATTTAAAACTACGCCTGTAACAAGCACCTGTAAGTCGTTGTTTGGGGCTCAGGAGCTCTGACCAAGCTGCACTATCTGACACATCAATGAGAATGTCAATGTGAGATGTGGAATTGTGCTTTCATGTGCTTTTAAATATGCTTTTCTCCTGACTATTCAAATAATAACAGTTTAGCTGATTGTCGTATACTTAAATACAACCATTTGGTTGATTTTGTAGTACAATATCAATGGCCAATAGCTTATTTTGTCTTTTTTGGAACTAATTAGATGCAATTTCCCACATTCTGGTGCATTCTAACATGATTTTAGAAGACGTCTCTTCCGTAACTATTGTCTCTTGTTCCTAGAAATGAAAATGAGAATCAAATAGGCCTATCATTGTGATTCTAACAATAGTAGTTATACAACTGACTACAGAATCAAAACAAGCTTTTGTGCAGTGTATAACACATTAGACCCGTCATGCACTAATATTTTAATGGAAAATGATGGGGGGGTCCAACAACTTTTTTTAAAAGGTGGGGGGCTCCCGACCCCCCCTCAATCTATGGTGGCGACGCCCATAAGCAGACTACATTCAGTAGAGTGGCCCAAATGTTTGCACATATCTGACTCAGGGCAGCACAAGCCACATGGAATCAGATCTTTTCTGCCACTTATGTGATCCTAAATCAGCTCACCTGACGGGTGTAAATGTAGCCCTTGACTTCCTGAAATTTTGGACACAATCCTTTATATCCCTTTAAATCCCACAATGCCTTGCTCTGACCCCAAATGACTTAAATATCTGAACATTCAAACACCAAAGAAACTGATCAGAGCAATAAAACAGAGGCGTGCATGCAGGCTTGCAGTGTGAATGTGACCTCATTGGCTGAAGTTCCCACTGATGACTCAAGGAAAAAGATACATTTTCATCCATTTTATACAAGACGTATGCTTCCTCCATATCTGGATCGGCTACAGGACCTCCTACACTTGGAATAAGAGATTTCAGGTTTTTTAGGCATCATGATACATTTCCGCTCCATGAATGGAAAAAGAAAAATGGAAGAGTCTCCGGGTGACGTCGAGGTGAATCATATCTGTCACACAGCGACGCTAACTTAATGTCATGCCCGCCTGTTCGTTCCTCGTGAATCACCTAAAAGACAGATTTTGAGCTTGAATCAGGATAAAACCATGAAGTTCACACTCACATCACTGGCCATCGTTGAAAGGGGATATAAGCGGGAAAAAAGGGATGTTCATATCTTATGTTATTTGCAGAGTATGAAGATGTTTTTCCTTCAATTAGAGTCAAAACATCTTGTTCTTTACACCAAAAGATACAGATATAAGTGAATGCCGCTGAATGTTTTGCAGCATAAAAGTGTACGCCGAAAGCTTTCCTGCATGTTTCCCTGAAGAAAGCAGAAGTTAGTTTTACTTTAGGAAACACAAACCTTAAAGGAGACATTTATTATATAGCATTTTATCTTTATAGCAGCTGGCAGGCACATCAGGGAACTATACTTGGCTTTTGGTGAGCATGCATCACTTCTAAAATGAGTTTTATCACAAAGATGTGTCTCCGGTGGGAAAAGAAATGAATCAGATTAGCTTCTGATATCCACGCTGACTATATCTTATCTGCTACAATACAGGACTGTTGCCTCCCGACGGATATCTGTTTCTGCATCTCCAGGGGTTATTTACGGTTTTCTCTCTTCATTTTCCATTCTTTTTTTTTCTGTACCTTACGTTTTTCCCTTGCTTTGTCATGACATCTTTTGCCACCTGCCCAGTAACTCTCAGTCCCTCTCATAGGCTCACACACTTTAATACTGATACTTTGGAATAGCACTGTTGATATAAAACGTCGCTCCTAGAGGCCGCAATCATGACAATTTTACATCTGAGATGTTGGATGAAACAATATAATATTAATAATACCGGTAATAATAATTTTTTCAAAACTCAAAGATGCTTGACATTTATGTGATTATTTATTTATTTTGTTTATGATTTTAACATAAACAAAATGGATGGCCACAGAAAAGGAAGTCTTGGCCAAGATATCTGCTGACAACACTGAAACCCCAGAAGACCTATAGCCTATTTTGACATTTCTGTTGAGGACTTTTTATTTTCTTTGCGTATTATTAGTATATAATCATAATTTCAAAGAGACAGGGCTGAGAGGAAAGTGTGTTGCACATAGTGGGACACCGAGTTCCTGTAAATGGGGCATCACTGTGCTGCAACATGTACAGTATACTCCAGTGTCTCTTTTGGACTATTTCATGAACATTAAAAATGTAGCTGTTGGAGCGCTCAGGAAATGGAATAAATGGAATAATAATAATACTATAGTGAGGGTGTAACCATCAGGATGAAGAGAGCATCCACAGCTTAGAAGCCCAGAGAGAAATGGAGAGAGAAATGGGTATGAAAGTAATAATAAATCAAGCCAAACTGAAAAGCCAGCGATAACTGATTAACCCTATTTGAAATGAAGAATAATTCAATATCTGATCATAATAGAATGCTTATCTTATATTATTAGATCAGTTTTGTTTCATTTTCAAATCATCCAAATTATTATCTTCATTTCACATTTTCTTCAAGAGTAAGATTTTTTTTAATTATTATTAAACATTTTAATTATTTAAAGTGTTTCAAAGTTGGGACTATCACTCCTTGCTTTCTTTGATTCTCCATGTTTCCCTTCCCAGCAGCCTGTGTGTGTGTGTGTGTGTGTGTGTGTGTGTGTGTGTGTGTGTGTGTTTGTGTGGGCGTGGCCTCTAATCCCTACACCTGGTCCACCTCCACACACCTGCTCCTCATCAAGCCATCAGCCCTCCTGACGCCACGTTATTCTACCTGATCTCGAGTGTCTCATTGTGAGAAAGTCTGTGAAACTCTGATTCTGAACCCAAAACCAAATGTCACGCAATGTCTTCACATAAAATATAAATCCTATATCTAGTACAAGCTACAGCTGACATATTGTCATACTGGCAGAAAACAGAATGTTGATGAGTTAAAACTCGGAGAGCCCTGAAATACTGTTGTTCAGGGGACATTTGAAGTTTTACTCCAAAGTTCTGATTTGGCTCTTTTGAAGTGAATATCCCACCAAACACCAGCGAGATGGTAGAGTGGACCTATATTAGTTAGGAGAGTTCACATGCTTCTCTTTGTCTGTTTTTTTTGTGTTTTTTTTACCTCAAATGACTGTTTGTATTGAATAATTCCCCAGTAAACTCATATCTGTTCCATATTTACCATCGGCAACCTGCTCATCTATTTTATCACATAGCCTCTAGGAAGACATCTGGCTAAACACCCGACCCAACGTGATTGTAATCATGTTTGTGCTCTTTAATTAGTCATCTTTGTAGCGTTGGGGTGTTCTGTCATACAAATTAATTAGGCCTTGGGTCGATGTCTCGAGTACCTGGTGGGAATCGAGTGGTTCGCCCCTAATGCTCCGTTGTTTTGTGGAAGTTTTGCACGGATGAAATATACAAAATGACTTGGATACATACCAAGCAAATTAACTACTCACACAACAACCACGTGATGACAGAATCCACCTGGCACTCTCACCTCGTTGCCTCTAACCCAACACACACGTGCACATGCAGCTCTCTCTCTCTCTGCAACATGTTGGGGTTTTGGCCGGCTGTGTCAAATGTGTTCATCACAATTCAAAAAGAGTCAAATAAAACAATCTCTCAAACAGCTTTTATGTATTGATTTCTCTCTTCCTTCTAACAATGTCTGGCTCTTAATTTGCTTGGTCATACCGGGACTGTTTAGCATCTTGCCATCGGTTTCTATTGCCTCACCTGCCATAATAGTGATGAACACCTCTATTCTATCAGCTCTTTCCCCTTGTGAATAATTAGTTGATTGGCCAGCGACTCCACTGCAACTATAAGTGCATAAAAATCATGCAATCGATTCCCTTGAGGGTTTCAATGTCCATCTTGAGAACCACTAAAGCTTCGCTGTTGCTCATCTGTCAAATGCTTTCTGGCTTCGCTTCCTTCCAGGTCAACGCATCCACCAACCACCTGATACCATATAGCTCAAACACCAGACTGAAGGCAGTCCCCTCACTGCAATGGAAACATCTGATATGATTGAATGTGACAGCAGGATATAGAAGGGTTCCCAATGTTGGGGTTGCAAGAGAATTATTCAGGGTCACCAGATGGAAAAGGGAAATACACTTTAATTGTATCTGTAACTTATATGTGTGAAAAGAGGCCATGAATCGACATTGCTTCATTTTGGTTCAGAGTTCAGAGTTCAGAGTTCAGAGTTGGCAACCTCTGGTGATGAAAAGGCCCACAAGCTCTTGACTGAGTTCTTTTTAAATGTTTGCTGAAAGTAACCAACTTGATTTTTCATCATCATTGTTTGAGAAACTCGTTGTGTTTGACAATAAAAAAGCTGAATCTTGATGAGACTGTGTTAACGAGACCTGCAAAATGGAAGCACAGTTTCTGAAAATAAAACATGCAAGACAATAAAAGTCTTAGCTGGGGGTCTGTAGATTAAGGATGGGGCCGATGGGCCCTTCCTTACTTTTTTTCATTTTTCATTTTGATCTCAGATACGGTGGGACAAAATATTGATACAGCAATTTATTGTATTTCTTCTGCTACGTTGTCCACTGCTCCAAAATATCAATATTTTGTTAAACATGCAGGTGCTCTAAACGGCTGAAAAGAGAAGAGTGTTGGGCTACGCTAATGTCATTTGCATGAAGGTTGAAATGCTTCTGCAAGCCCAGAAACTCGTTGGCCAAGGAGAATCTGACTCTGGATCCCATAAACAACACATCACTGCTGTACCGTGTCGTGCTTCCACCTCCAGCGCTGACCAGCAGCCAGCCACTTCCAGTTCGCTTCCAGAACCACCTTTTTGCCACGATGACACACTCGCTGACTCGCAAGGTGAAAACAATCGTACGGTGACTTTCCTTGTTGCAGCAGAACTGTGCTGCCACAGCTTTTTGAAGTTAATGGAGCTTAAAGTAAGTCCCTACGATCGTGCACACTGCCTCATCCACTCCTCCACTGGAGCACCTTTAAAGTAGAAGCACAGCGATGCCAAAGGTTGGACTAATGACTGTGTAAAATCAAGTCTCATGCCATATTCCTTTAGGCCATCGTTGTTGTTGTTTTCCTGGATCACAGAAGCTGTAGGACGAATGAATGCTGTTCCAAAAGTTGTTATTGTGCATTCATTTGATGTGTTTATTCCCTTTATTCAACCAATATGAATATTACCCCAACATTTGACCTCTAACCTCTGTAAATGCCCCTCCATTAACCTTAAACAATTGAAACAGGTGATCTAACATCACAATTACATGCTCTCGAGGTTTTAAGCTTTATGAAATAATATGGCCTTAATGTATTGGTAACTTCTCCAAAATCAAATTTAATGCATTCCATCTGTTATTATTGCAAACTTCCATCCATCTCATTCTCATCCCCAGCGGAACTGGCACTGAATACAAATAGCATTATTCAAGAATGATATCAAACTTTAATGTATCAAATTTCTTCTCCAGTGTCCAAATGTCAGCCCTGAATTAAATATAAGTCAAAATTGCTTTCAAACTATATACAGTCTGACTTTTAGTCAGTCAAATATCAGCTTCTTCTTCCTCTGCAGAACTTGAGGACAGTCAACTCCAACCTTTTGCCACACCTTCGACTCATTCATAATAATAATCGATATAATGATATTTCACTCCCCTAAGGCGGTCTACAGCGTGAGAGAGTCCTCAGTCATTTTAATAAAGCAGACATGTGCCTAACAGCAAACAAACTCATGGCCGTATTGGAGAGGACAAAAAACAATGGTTTCTTCTTTCTAGCTTCCTGGTAAACAGAGGAAACACTTTGAGGCTCCAGTGCAGCGATTATGCTCCACCACCTTCTCAGTAAACACATGGTTACCGTGTCGGCGTTTGAAATAAGATACAGGTGAAAGGTCAGTTTCTGCCTCTGCAATCAGACTAAAGTTCACTTAAAAAAAACGGAGGAAAACACAATTGTTAGACTGCACAACAGAAGTTAATGATGATCACAAACCTGATTAAATCTATCGCCAATCTTTATAACCTTGAGAGACATTCGGAAATTGGAAAAAGAACAATAAGTCAAGTTCTATTAATCTCTGCAGCATGAATGTGATTTTGCAATCCAAACAATCCCTACAACGAATTACAAAAAGGGAATCACATTTCTAAGTAAAAAACCTTTGCAGGTTACATACAAACCTACATCTTAGATTTCTCCAGCATCCACAGCCGGTAATGGCAGATCTCATACTGCCATCTAATATATACAGACTTCCCTGAGCCATGGATATCTCAGGTAAATGTAACAGCTTGGATTAGACAAAGTTTCCATCATAGAAAACTAAACCTCTTAGGTAAAGCCCCTCTTCACAGGGTCAATGAAGGGGCTTTTCTAAACCTGCGAGAAGGTCCTGTAACACACGTTCTTCACTTTAAAACTTTATTAACAGCTTAAATGAAGCAAAGAAATGGAAATCAGAGATCTCCTCCAGCCTCGAGACCATCACCTTCAAATAAATTCTCTTCCTGGTGATCATTCTGCTGATTCGGATACTTCCAGGGGGGGGGGGGGGGGACACACAGTAGAAAAGGTCAGACTCTCTGGGTAATGCAGTGGTGTGTGTGATCACATACTCACGTCATGTAAAAGTGGCCCAGCTGCAGATTACAGCCCTGATGTGTATGAATGTGTGATTCCAGACTGACATTGCAGCTGGACTGTGAGCAAACACGAGTACAATGAAAGGATTATCAAAGTAGAAACAAGAAGCTGAATCACACACACACACACACACACACACACACACACACACACACACACACACACACACACACACACACAACACACACACAGACTGTGTGAGCAGGGAGAAGTAGAATTAGGGCTGTTGGGTGGAGATGACCCAGGTTTTTCCGAATGCGGCAGGCAGCTGTTTTCATGTGAAATGGCTCTAAAAACCCATTCGACGTTCCCTAGGCGACTCCACACAGCAGACAGAGAAAGTCTCCTCAAAGCTAGCAGTACAATCCTTCTATTGGTGGTCATTATAACCGGCTCTTTCACCAAAATGACACCAGTCAGCATCCAAGGTGCCATTATCCTTTCCTTAATCCTCCTATCCATGTTTAACACCTCTCAGAACATGCTGGACATCTTTTGTTTTCTTGATATATAATTACTTCTAAATCATATTTGCCTATAATAAAGTAATAGGCATTTTATGTATCAACTTAAAAGGTGCCATGCGGAAATTACTGGGAAAAGAGTGCATTCAAATGTCTAAAACATGAGCGTTTGGTTTGCAAGATGGTTAACTGTGAAGTGTGTGTGTGTGTGTGTGTGTGTGTGTGTGTGTGTGTGTGTGTGTGTGTGTGTGTGTGTGTGTGTGTGTGTGTGTGTGTTTGTGTGTGTGTTTATTAGAAAAGCCCTACTTGTTTGGTTTCTTGGTATTTCATGTTGCTGTATCAAAACTTTTATGGCGCAGCAACATCATAAAGTCATCATATTGTTCATGATTGCAGTTATGACTTAAACATCCAGGGTTTCCTACCTGGACAGGTATTGTCCCGAGCTGCTGTTGCTCTGTTGTATATCCATACAGTTGGTAGTCCCAGGTATGAGCGCCAGGGCGGGATTCACTTGGGCGGCGCTGCCCACGGCCCGGGCCACCAGCTCCAGCGAGTCGCGCACGTAGTGATCCACGGAAGGGGACTCCATGACCCCGTGTGCCAGCAGCCCCAAAGGCAACCCCTCCGTTCTCAGCTCGGCCACATTCTGGCTGTCCCCCAAAACCCAGTGAAAGTCCGGGAGCGTCATCCGACTGGCCAGCGTCCACAGACGCCGCACCTCGCGGATCTCGCACCCAAATGTCACCACTCCCCTCACGGACGAAGGCTCCCTCAGGGCCTCCAGCTGCCGCATGAGAGCTTGCTGCTGGTCCGATTTGGAGGAGGACGCTGACGATGAAGCGGAGGATGAGGCGGCGGGAGGGAAGTAAGGCAAAGACGACGATGATGACGATGATGAGGACGCCTCCGCTCCTGTTGCGACTCCTGAGGGCGATGATGAAGATGAAGGCGGTGACGAGGTGGAGGCGGTAGATGTCAGGTTGACAAGAGTGCCCAGTTGGAAGCGGGTGTTGTTGTTGATGAGGAAGAGGAAGTCGCTAATGTCCCATTCCTGACAGAGCAAGATACTGATGTCCCACCAGCCGTTCATCATCAGCAGGGTGGAGAGGAGACGGGACGGCGGGGCTTCCACGGTCCGCATCGCCATCTGGAAATGGAGAGGATTCTGTGGGGACATTGTAAAAAGGGAGAATGATTAATTTGGGGAAACGGGAAAAGCATAGAACATATAAGGGAGTTAAATGAGGCATGTGGGATCGGAGAGATGGGATAGAGGTGAGGGACAGTTGAACAAATAAACAGGAGGGTGATGGGAGTGATAAAGGGTTGGTGAGGGTCAGCTGGATTTCATAGAGGGCAGAGAGATAGGAGAAAAACATTGGAGAATGTTTTTGGGATGTAAGAAAGATTGCGAGAAAGGAAATGAGATGGAGAAAAGGCCAAATAAGGGCAATGGAAGCTTGTTGGAGGAGGATGGATGCAACATTAGAATAGAGGAGAGAAGGTATGAGGTGTAACAATAAGAAGGAGAAGCAGACGTAGCCGAGCGGAGAAGAGAAGAATAAAGGGAAAGAAAAGACAGAAATGGTTATAAATCCAACAGCAGAATTACTTTCTGTCCTCAAATTCAATTTGTTCCTTGAGAACAAACACAGCCTTCTGGATGTAATGGATTCAGCCTCCACTTACCTGCTCCCATGAATATCATTATTCACATCATAAGACACTACGTCTATTTGTATTCCATCTGTATTTTTTAAGCAACACCTAAAAACCTGAAGAAGCTCAACCAATACTGTTCGGTCGATGCCCTGTACATGAAATTCACACCTCCGCTCTGCATTTCATGAATTCCTCATTTGATTGATGAGGTCTGGACAGATCAATGGGTCGAGTGTAACATTTCCACCTGGACCAGTAATGACAACAGCCTGGTCTCATAGTGGTGCTAGTTAGCTAAATCCACCCAATGGCTAACTGCTAAAGATACTAAAATGAGACGCTTGGTTATGTCCTTTATATCCAAAATACATTTCAACTAGGAGAGACAAGAACATATTACATTTTTATTATAAACGATGATGTGCATTAAGTCAACTTCATATCTCTAAGAAATGAAGTGAAACGCTTCCTGCAAGGTCGGGCATTAACCTTAAAGATGATTGTACGCCTTGGAAAATGGTAAAAACCATGTATGATAACCTTGGTGTACTTTACACGCACACACACACACACACACACACACACACACACACACACACACACACACACACACACACACACACACACACTTATAAGTCCCTCAGCATCTCTGTGTAAACGACTTTACAACTTTTCCCCAAGCTTTGCACTAAAAGTCCATTAGATTGATCTATCGGTTAATTGAATTTATTCCATTAATCACTCTAACCGATGGACGTGCAAATAAGACAATCCCTGTTAATCTGTTTATTCCATATGTACGGGTGGATTATGGCTGCAACAAAAGGAACAACAGAGGCAATGCTATATGTTTTTTACTTCAGTTTTAGAAGTCCTATTTGAGGGAGAAAGAAATGGTAATACAGTCCACAGGGCATCGGAGTCTCACCTCCTCTCATCCCCCCCGGGGGATTGGAGGATTTATTCTCAGCCGCAGCACTTCTGCACTGTGATCACCATAAATCTGTAACCCCCTGCCTTTGTTCCTCATGTAAATAAACAGGCAGAAATGTACCAGAAAGTGCGGCTGCCTGCTCTCTTACATAAATACATCTGCTGCTTTCGATGAACTGGGAAATCCCAGCATGGCTGTCACTGTGCTCTCCTTTCATCACTCTTCTCTCTTCAGAAAGCTGTTCTGTTCTCTGTGAGTTCCAGTCCAGATACATTTGCTGTGAGTTTTCTTTTTTTTATTAATGCCAAGAAACTTGCAAGCGTTGCTTTATGGTAAAACTGCAGGGTCTGGCAGAATCATGAGCCAGTGGACAAATCAAATAAACTAGTAATGGCTCGGTATCGATCCCTCCTTGATTAGATGATTCATTGCGGGGAGGGTGTGAAAACTGATTAAAATGGGTTTCTGGTGTTTTGTTTACTTTTTTATTTAGAAGATCACAGTTTACATATAGAACAATGTCTCGTCTAATAATTTACAACAAAAACTGTTGATTTAGCAAAAAAAACAAACAATATCTAGCAAATTATGCAACATTTTCAAATCTTATGGGCTTCACTGTTGGTTTCAGAGCATGAGCTCCCTACAGCCCCAGTCCCGGACTCCATAGACCCGCGCATAGCTCTCAGCCTTTCATCAAACTGGCCTCCTTATGTCACTGACAGCGTTGTTTCTGAAGGGACGATGAGAAACTCCAGAAACTCTCCCCACAGTCAGCAAAGCCCTGTCATTCATCTGCTATCTCCATCGATTCTGAGGACACAATTAGTCCAATCATTTAATCAGTGTAATTTACAAATTACCAGCATCTAATGGAAAAACAAATCCTTTTTTTAAGTATGTATTTCAAAAGCCATCTCTGAGTTAATATTATCACCGTTCCATCAGAGCCCACTGACCATAAACTAAGCCTCACTGTAACACATGGCATCTTCACACACCGAAACAAATAGTTTGAAAAAATATCTTCATTGAAAGCACAACAAAGGTGAGTCCCTTTAAGTTGCTGCATGCCAGAAGAATAGATCAATATTGCATTCCAGCCTGGTTAAATTCGTAGTGGCATTCAATATGACCCAATTGTGAGACGGTGCTAACTACGATGAAGTTGTACTTCCAAACACTTCCTTGTATTCGTAGTATTTAGACCCTCTGTGTACTGCACCCTTGTATTTCAACCCACTCTGAGTATTTGAGTCCACTGTCTGTTCGTACCAATGTCCTGACATAGTTCTATGAGCTTTGACACAATGGGGATAACACATTGTTTTAATGAGAGCACACGTTTGCATGTAATTGGACTAAGAAGCAACCGATATTTGTCTGTGAAGAGGCTGTATCTTAATTTAACACAAGCTGTAGGGTGGTGGGCCAGCATGGGATCGATTCCTACTTCAAAACTAGGTCCTCCTATCAGAGACAAGTGGTCTATCCTAGGGAGCTTCTTTCTACCCCGGAGATTCTCAGTTCCCGGTCTTTTATATGCTAAATTCTCAACCCTTTCCAAAGTCTCTCACCACCTACTCCCAACCCACCTCGTCCCTGTGCCCTGAGGTTACTTTATATTTTGGTCCGTAAGCTCCATATTCTCACGCAGCCTCTTCATTTCGACACTTATATAACATAATATGTGTCAAAGGTTGTTCACCGGCTCGTTGTAAAATACACTTTTTAACTTTAACGTGTTCAACTTAACGCTTTAGGAGCGAAAAATAGGGCAAGAAACACAAATGAGATCCTCTGAAGAGATTCAAAACAACATTTCTGTTTAGGAGTAAATACTGTCAGATTCAGAAAGGATTTACTAGCAAAACTAGATTGAGACGGAGGTGGTTCAAGCATCTCTTTAAACGTCTCACAGTTTTCTGAGTTAAACGAGTTCTGCACAATCTGTTTGTTTGCCCGACTATTGCCAAGTCCATTTTTCTGTCCATCCATCCATTAATCATTTGCTGTCTGTTGGTTTG
>NC_139930.1:23276826-23344326 GCF_963514095.1 Eutrigla gurnardus
AGGAGAACGAGGGCAGCTCGCCGAGTCCGGACCCGACGGCCATAACGAGCTCCAGGGACAGATTGTAGGGCAGCAACCCGGCCCGGTTCAGACCCTCGACCGCGAGCAAGGCCGAGTCTCTGGGTGCGAACACGCGGTTCTCCCTGGAGGTGTTCTCTTCCCGCTGCCGCGCCTGACTCTTACTCCTGCTGGCTCCCCGCTGGTTATTCACAGCGCCTCTAGTCCTGAGGCTCCCGTATCCGGGCGCACCGGCACTTGTTTTAAACTGCTTTTCAAACTCCACCCGTCGCTCACCGCTCCCCGTCAGACCCCTGTCGGCGTCCCAGTCCTCAGAGCTGCCGCCGCCGGCGGTGGCGGACAGCAGGCGAGGCTGAACGTGCAGCGCCCCGATCCGGACCGTGTGGCCGATCCGTTTCAGCACCTGGCACGGCTGCGGGTGCGAGCGGGCGCACAGCGGGAGAGAGACCAGAGCGCACAGCAGTAGACATAATGGTGGCGAGACCCCGGTGCCTGCACGAGCCGCCGGGCCATTCATCATCATCATCATCGTCATCATCACCACCGTCTTCATCATCCGCGCTCCACAGCTGCACCGGATTCCCCGTCCAACCCCAGAACGGCGGGACACCGGGGCCGCTCCTTTGGTCCCCCACTCTGGCCCCCTGCGCGTGGCCCTCGCGCGCCGCTCAGACCAGCTGCAGCCCCAACTCCGGCTCCGGCTCCAGCTCGCGGCAAAGTTGCGCGTTTTTCCACGGACACGGACAACAGGCTGCCGAGGCGCGAGACCGGGCACGAGCCGCGCACAAGCAGAACACGATCCCCAAAAGTGCTGTTTTTCATCTCAAAGGATTTCCATCATTCAAGCCTTTTGGTGACAGAACGGGTCGTTGGAAGCGAACGGGAACATTCCCACATATTCCAGCGGCAGGTGGGACTGTGAAGCAGCGCGTGCAGGCAAGCCCAGAGGAAGAAATGTCGGGAACAAGGTTAATGCGCATCAAACACATTCCAAAACAGAGGAATCCACCGCTGGAGACGTCTGATGGCTTCGACAGGAAATTATCCCCAAATATCATCCAGAGCGCGTGAGCCACGTTTACATCGTCCCAGCAGTCGAGATGGAAAAAAGAAAAACAATGTTTCCCCCCCTCCCCTTCCTTGTTACTGTAAACACCCGAGAAGCTTTCCAGAGCGCGCGCGCTGCTTGGCTCGAGCCAACCTCTGTACTGACAGTTGTACCGGGAGACCTCCGGCACGAGACCGCGTCTTCTGCGCACGTTCCAATGTGATTTAACCCCCCCCCCCCACACACACACACTCACTATACCCCCCCCCCCCCCCCCCCATCTACTTCAACAGTGTCGAGGGGGTTTATAGATAGATAGATAGATAGATAGATAGATAGATAGATAGATAGATAGATAGATAGATAGATAGATAGATAGATAGATAGATAGAAAAATAGATAGATAGCTTACCATACCTACTTTTATTTTTTTTTTATTTTGTGAGAGCATCAAATATCATCCTGCAAATGCCAACATTTCCCCTCAAGCTCACTGTTGCTGTTTTCAAGCTTAACACACGTCAGACTTGAGTATCAAAGGAGTCACCACTGGCTGGCATCCGGTGTGTAGAGAAAGAGGCAACTTTTCAAAGTTGCATAATCCAATGATGTCAAAAACACACTTGATTTGATGTTATATTGGAGGATTTTTGAGATTTCATTGTCAATATGGCCTGCAGGTGTGTGTGTGTGTGTGTGTGTGTGTCTCTGTGTGTGTGTGTCTGTGTGTGTGTGTGCAGGTGCTCAGCCAATTCAAACAAAACCAGACAGCTACCTGCTGTTAATAAGAGTGCTCTGTTTAATCATATATAAGGACAGACAATTAGCTCATTAACAGCTGCTGAAGGAGGGAACCGATGAAGTTTAACCGATGTTGTTGCTTCCCACAGGTCAGAGGTCATTGACCCAATCAGCAGCCTCGGTTTGAATAGCGACCTAGATTAATGCTCGGTTAATAGTCCGATCCAGATTGATGATTGGCTAATGGTCCGTCTTGAAATGAGAGGAACGCCCACCAGGATGTTTGAAGATCAATGACAGTCATCGATCTGATACTGCATGACCTCGAAGGAATGCGGCTGGAAGGAAAAGGGAGAGAGAGATTTTGGAAAGGAGGGGAAGAGGAGGAAGAGGAGGAGGTAGCAACCAAGGGGGGGGGGGGGGGGGGGGCAGATGTGAAGGCGAAGAGGAGGAGCTGTGAGGGCAGGAGAAGAGAAGAACAAGTGAAGAGGCCATACAAAGGCTGCTTGAGCTGCAACCTCTTTAAAGAATTGAGGGTATTACAAATACATGAGAGAGATATTTCACAGAGTAAACAACTCAGGGAGGACAACCCCCCCCCCACAAAAAATGGAATTGCATTCAGCCAAAGATTCAAGTTGAGATTTAAGAGAATGTCTTTGAACGAGACGTCGTAGTTGTTGTTGCATCAAAAAAAAAGCAATTCCTTTTTTGAAATGTCTTTTTATTGCTATTCCATTTTGCAGTGTGTGGAATAACAGGATATCAGGCAGCTGCTGCACTTCCAAAAAAAAAAAAAAAAGGCTTCAGAGTCAGACTGTTAATTCTAATTCCAGCGCTTGATGAAAAGACAGTTTAATCACCCAAATGTTGAAGATTACCTCGGCCATTTGAATTGAGCTCGGTGGAGGAAGCGCTCTTTAAAATGTACTTTCGCCATGCTATCCTAGCTGCTTCCCCCCATGGGCCACTCACAGGACATTTTAGGGACTGTATGAACGTTTATGGGGGGGAACGGGGGATCGAGGGAATTGTAATTTATGTTTCTGCTGAGGGGAAGGCAGCCTGAATTTAAAGGAGAGCGGATTCAGGTGTTCAGCCTCCTCTTGTGAGATTTACTATAAAGAGAGACAAAGATGGGTCATAAGGGTGCACTTTGCCACATGCACATCACAATATATCTGTTATTGCATCAGAGCTCTACTTCCCTCATCATAACCTACTCATAACAGGACAAATAGATCATTTTTAAAACACAATCCATGCGTCTAGTTAGTGATTCCTTCTTGGCTGCCGATCGACGTCCACTTTCAGCTTCTTTATCTGACTTCCTGTTTGCCTGTCTTGGTACCTGCCAGCCGTCTTCCCGTCTTCCTGCTCGCAGGCTCATTTGATTTCATCCACCTGAAGCCTGCACTCTCTCGTCCCTGTCTGAATATCTATTTGACCTCTTGTCAGTTTGCATATACATCCACGTCCCCGTGTGTGTCTGCTTTGGTTGTCTGGTTTTCCGTCCATTCTTTCACCTGTCTCTCTTCCTCCTCAGTCAGCATCATTGCATAACTGTCTGCTTGTCTGTTGCTCTGCTTCCCCCGCCTGTCTGCCTGCCCGTCTCCCAGTTAGTCTGCCTTGCTGTGTAGTGATGCTGCAGACTTCTCTGACCCTGATATCTGACTGACAAACTAATTCCTCCACGGCTCAATCCCTCTACAGCAGCAGGACTTGTGAACAAATGGAACCTGAAGGTTCACATAGCGAAAGAAAAAATAGTCAAGGTTAGAGAATGGCACCTATCAGACACACACCTGCTCACCCCGGTCTAAATGCACCAACACGCAGGCTTCATACAGACTCAAAACCTTCCTTGCATACAGACGCGTTGACTTACATGAACAAATACAAGCCACTGTCTTTTCTGAGGCTAAAACAGGCGTTTCAAGAGAGGAAAAGCTTGGAACTAAATTATCAGAATAAAAGACTACACCCTCTTTTAGATGACTTGAAATTACTTGATATTTTTCCAATATTGTCTTCATATAGTTCTTAAGAAAGCTATATGATTAGGTTGCTACAAATAGATAATGATTAATGTGTTTGACTTTGCAACTTGGGCATAATGAACAGCCATCTGTCCTTGTCATCATACTGATGCATTACTGTTTGTTTTACTTGGGTTTGGGTTGAAGCCTTGACAAACTTTACTTGAACTCCTCATTAGTCGGCTGTCACAGCCTCAAGCTGTTGCCTTAACTTAAAAAGTGGCTTCTTCTTTTGTTTATGTCATTAATTATCACTTTTGCTCAGTGGAGTTGTATTTCTTTAATAAGTATCTTGTTAACACGTTTCTTCTTAACTGTTTTCTTCCCTTGTGAGCCCTGAATAAAAATGGACTATTTCAGGCTTTTTGTTTCCGCCCCTTCACTCACCACTTCTGTGAGTGGAGAAAAAAAGAAAGAAAGAAGAAAACAGAATAAAGAAAAGCCGTGAAAGATTGATACACTTGCAATCAATCAGTGCAGCACTGTGTGGCCGAATTTCTTTTACAGCACTGCTCCATCAAGGTCAAGCATTCCAGCCAAAAAACAAGAAATTAAGTAGTTTCCAGGACCTTACCGATATGTTTTCATTATGCATTCTTCTGCAACATTTTCGTTGAACCATGTTTTTTCCCTTCTTAATAATTCTCTAGAAGTCAGAGTGTTAGGGAGTGCTACTATTACTGATGAAGGGGCCAGCTTTCACCGATAAGTAACTTAGGAGTTCATTCAACATGCTGGAACGTAACAGAGTGAACAAGACTTCATGCGGCACTCCTTGTTAATGAAAACCTGAGTAAAAGCTGTTATTTAAAGGGATCATTTGCATTTAAACACTAGCCATTATAGCTTTTTATTGTATTGCTCTTGGTAATAGCGGAGGAAGAAAAACAAACACACATGGACTTTTATCCATTCTTTGAAAATGGCAACATCTTACACAGAATACAAAAAGGCACCGGAGCTATCGCTTTAAATGTGCAAACTTGAACTCAAATACTAAACAACACAGCAGTGAATCCATATTTATTTGCAGGAGTGGTGGTTGGAGTTGAATCCAAAGAAGGTAAGGAACAAGGCCATCATGTACGATGACAGGTTGGGGTGATTGGGATCTAGTAAATAAATAACCTTGAGAGTCTGGAGTGAGTCATCTTTGCTCCCATTTGTGTTGAAGAGAATGACAGATGGGCAGAGGGACAATTTGAGAAATAAGAGTTGGGATGGCAACAGAGAGAGGAGAGAGGACACACACTCATGAGACGTCCAGAGAAAGAGCAGGAACGTGAAAGGGCCAAAGCCTATTTTTTGTTTTCTAATTTAATCAGCGTTAAACTACAACAGTCCTTCAATCCAAAACCCTATTTTATCTCACAGACAGGCAGTCTCTCTCAGCCCCCCTTTGGACCACTGCCTTAGATGACAAAACCCACATTCTGCGGAGGAGAACAATACCCTTGTTTTCAGCTGGCCACCCGAAGGACAACATGGTGCCATGCAGACCAGAGTCGGGGAGGGCAGAGTCCTGTTGTGCTATCTTCTCTGCCTGGTCTGATTTTTTTCTGATTCCCCTTTATTTTCTGTTTCCAGTTTCTTCCTTCCCCCCAAATTCTTATCTGTGTATTTCAAATGATGTCATTTGGTCAAATGGGCAATCAATACAGCGCTTATGGAGCAAAGACATATTAACATTGCCTCACAAACTGATCCTCAAAGCGATTATAACATTTTCAATTCTAAATTTACAGAATATGGCATCTAATAAATGATAATAATAATAGCAATACTGACACAAAAAGGTTAGTGCATATACCTGGTGGTATTTTCAGGATCATTTAAGACCTTTCTTCCAGACTCAAGAAGTTCCGGAGGGAAGTTAAAAGATCAGGAAGTGGTTTAAAGCTCTTTGATTTGACGATGATCACGGCTTCTTCATCTCTGATCGTCTGACCAGGAGGAACGTGGTAGATTTGTGCAAGAGAGAAAATGAGCCCAATTATTCATTTCCTCTCATCCATTGACACTCCAGGGATGTGAGAGTGCCTGAGTGGAGTCAAAGATTGTCTGTGAAACTCGAATGAAGTCCATGCAGGGCAATTCTGCTGCGACCCATTTCTTGCCCTATCCCTCCGGTCTGCCCTGTCTGATTCTGCTGCACATTGGATAACAAACTTTGCTGAGCAAAGAAGCAGCACTTAAGCTGGCAGTCTGCTTCTCTTGGGCTGCAAGTAGGCGTGCGTGCAAGGGCATCACTCAGACATGTTGACAGGGCTGTTTGTTATAAGAATAAGATGTATGTTAATGTATGGACGGGGCTGCCACATGCCTCAGTAGTGCCCAGGAGGAGAACTGGCACCTCTCCAGCAACACACTCGGCTATGTTGTCCAAGCTGGCCTTGAATCTTTGGTTCCACATTCTTTTCCTAAACCAAACTACGTGGTTTTGTTTCCTTAACCTAACTTCTTGTGAAGACGGAAGTTTATTTTGAAAGGACATTATATGCATATAACGAGCATATATAGGCACATCATTGACACATTGGTAAATTTGACATTTTGGTGTAACTATATCTTCTTTTTTGTGTCCTTTAGGTGCCTTTATGCAATGGTTAATCTGCCATTTTAACAACTCAGAAATCATTTTTCTGGATTCAATTCAAGCTCAAAATCTGCAGGCTCGTCCAAAATGCCACATCACGATCCATACTGTGTTAGGTAATTGCTTCCACAAACATCACCAATACACAATCAATACCCCTCCCTCATCTCAGTGAAAGGCTTATGGCACCAGCTCATGTGCATTTCCATTCATCCGGCGGATGACACCAGCAAAGACGAGAGAATGCTAATATTGACACCAGACCAGAAGCCATTATCCCCGTGATGCTAATCTCATGCTGACGTTAGCTTGGTGCCAATCGCTAGCATGCCAATCACGAGCATGTCACTATCTATTAGTAGAAGGGCAAAGCTCTTCACATGAACGGAATGCTGATATCGGCGCTGGAACTGCACATAATAATATGAGGACCAAAAATTGTAATGCGCTTTAATGCTACAGGATGTAGTAAGAAAACATGTGGGGCCATGTCTCTTTGAGAAAATGTACATTGGATTGAAGGTTATATGGATACAATGAAACCTTTTTAAATATGGAATCTTTAGAAAAAAGACTTCTTGTCATGAGGGATTCATAAGACCAACATTTTGAAAATTAATCGAGTAAGTGAAAATCTCTACATCCCCTGTAGAATCCCTGCTCTTGAATGGCTCTAAATTTAGTCCGAAATGAGATGCAGAACTGAACTAGGAATCATGTGTGCAGCAGTTGGAAGGAGATAAACAGTATGTCTATAAAGTATTTCATAGGTGCCTGGAGAAGGAAGTAAGAACGGGGGCCTATCAGAGCAACGGTGAACCCCAGCGGTGGTGTTGTCTGACGAAGATGATGGATTGCTTGTCATGACGGATGGTTGTTCTGTAGAGATGGGACGTGAGCCGGCGTGGTGCTCGGCTTGAAATGAAGAAAAAAGAAAAAAGAAAAGAGTACTGTATGTGTTAAATATGAGGACGATTGGGAATAAATTGAATTAAATCAAATTGTCTTTGATGCTGTTGAATGCTTCTTGCGGCTGATTTATTGTCAGGTGTGCTGTGCAAATAGGGATTCATCTATTTCTTGGTGCTGATTGCAGTTGAGGTTTTTGTGTCTCACTAAAGTGTGAAGGTCTGTACATCATCCGCAGTACACAGCAGGGTGGAGGCCTGTCTGAAAAAAGAGTGTCAGAATGCAGAGCACAATGCTGATGGGTCTGGGGCACATTATGCCCGGAAGGTATACGGGCATAAGGCTGGAGCACGGCCTGGAGACATGCAGGTGTCAATCCCTTCACAGTGCAGCCAAAGGAGGCAATCTAGGAAGAGGATAACACGGGAGATTTCAGAAAGGTCGTAAAATCTGAACAAGTACAGACGGTGAGTCCTTATTGCTCAAATATGGAGCTGGGTCAGGACGCCCGGACTCCTTCAAACCTGATCAAAGATCACAGTCTCATCATGAAGCTCACACAGAAGCTTAAAATATGTATTTTCTCCTGAACCCAATGTGTAGGTTATGAAGAAATATGTAGAGATTGAATGTGTTTTTAATTATTTAAGATTTTTCTGTGGATTTGATTTCCAGATGGTAACTTTCTACACTCGGGGTCTGATTTGACAGATGTTGGGCCTAAGTGGCCGTGATACTGACACTTCCACATGCTCCACCAGCAGGAGCTGTGGCTTTTACGTGCACCGGATGTGCAAGAGAGCACGTGTCGATTCCTAACTACTAATGAGAGAATGTTTATCCAGACGGATTGTCCTTGACAAAAAGCACTATCCCATCAGCTAAAACCAACACAGCTGTCTGTGATTGTGGACCCATAGCCAGAAATATTTAATTGGCGGGTAAACTTTGAGACGAAGCAAAACCACACTTGTGTTCCAGACGTTGTGCAGGAAAACATTTTCTTTCTTCACAGATTACGGTTGTGGTTTTAAAAGTTTGAAATGTGTTCATTGAAAGAAAACATTTTGGTAAAAAAAATAATGGTTTGCCTTTAAATGTGTAACAAAACAAAACGCAACAAAAGTACTTGGTTAGGTTTAAAGCAGCAAAAGTTGTCATTCGACACATATTTGTGATATGATGAGAGCAAACATAATCCACAACAAAATCAATTCAGCATAATTTCTAGGAGACGAGGATAAAATGGTAGTCTTGCTTTAAAACTTGCATTGAAAGTAAAACCAAACCATGGCAAAACTAAAATAGAAACCCAAAGTCAAAGCATGGTTTGGGAGCGGTGTAACAAAACTCTCTTGGCCCTAGGCCTGAAAATATTTGTCAACATCCAAACATATCTCCGTCACATGCTTTTTTTTGTCTTTTTCAGCAGCCCAAGTTACTCTGCATACAATGTCCTGGGGAGCAACACCACAGCTTTTAAATCAAGGGAGGCAAAGTCAATTTTCTACCCCAAGTTACTTCAATTATTTTCACCCAAAATAGATGTAAAACCTGAGCGAGCACAGCATTACATACACAAACACACATTCACGTGTTTTGAGCCACAATCCCTAATCAACACATTTGTCAGCTTCGAGCATTGTGCCACCTCCACCCCCGCTGAGTTATTGTGTTTTCTCCACTATCTACAGCACCTGTTTGAATGACTCCGGGCTGATAATTACAATCAGTCGGCCACATGGTTAACAGAAAATAAATAGATTTTTTTGGAAACAGGATGGAGCTTTTGGGACCTTAAGCTGCATGTAAGCTGAAAAGGCGGCTAAATGACTTTATTCTAATGAGGCAGATGTGGGTGTAGCATGCCACATGAATAAGAAAATGTGTCAGAATAGCTGATATAAGAAAAGATAAAATAAAACGTTCGGATTCACACTAATCACAAATTTGACTTGCAATAAAAAAAGAATTGTTTGCCATGTCAAACGCATCGCTCTCAAACCTATTATGTTTGATCACATAAGAAAGACACCGAAGTAACCTCATAGACCAGTGAGTGAAAAACGTAATCAAATTGCACTATTTAACTGTGGGTAAATGTGTCCGATGTAAGAAGGACGAGTGACAAATGAGCTGCTCAAGTGTCTCAGTAGGTGAGACGGGGAGGGAAGCTTTGATCAAGCTGCTTTGCATGAAGCCCTTATTCTTAAATCTGCACTTAAGTAAATGAAGTTTTGCCAAGAACGTGCAGAAGGTAGCGATCTGCTGAGTGGCGGATGAGTCATCATCCACCGTGTTCTTTACAATCACGGTGTGTCTTTACAATAGTACAGGGAGTCCCACGTCACAGACAGGACTGTACGGCCTCCAGGCTTGATTTTCAGATAACTTGGCACTCGAATACTCATTTCTAATCATGTGACTCAAAGCAGCAGAACTTGTTCTTCAATGCAACAAAGATTTACATTTACCTCTTACATTTTTGGAGTCATTTGGTTAATCCTCAGACTGCCCTGAAGGACAACATTTGTACTTGATGGGGTGAAACCACTAGAATAGCCCTTCAACTCAGCTATGAACAAACCAGACTCTATGAATAGGATATGAAGTAAACATTCTCATCTCTATTACTTTGAAGGGTGCACTTTCTGGCAAAGTTGATTCCAACAGAAATCCTTGGGGGCAAGGTAAATGTCAAGAGTTGAAAAAAATGATTATATTCAAAAAGGGAAAATGTTGCTCAATGGCATGTGCACAGGGTCATTAAATGTTCAGAGCATGGAAAGGATGTAAAACTCATCCTTAGTTATCAGAGTCTTTAAAAGCAGAAATTATCACTCACAGTGGGTTCACCAAGTGTGAATATATTTTATAATACATAAAGCCTGGAAGATGATGTGGCTGATGATGATAACACTCTATACACACAATGCATGTATTTCCTTTACTTACTTAAAATCTCAGGAAAAGACATCATTTGAAATGGTCAAATAGATTGTTCATATTCTCACTTTGACACTCCAGGCAGCAGATTTCCCAAAACAAACATAAGATTCATCAATTAATTAGTTGGATAAAAGCTTGAACCCAGTGACACAAAAACAGTTTTGTTGTCAAAATGCAGGAAGCAGAACAGGCAGTGGGACCAGAATGCAGCCCTGAGGCACACCACACTTACCAGTGGAAGAACATGTCTGACAGCAAACATTAAAGTTGGACACTTGAATTGCCTCATGTCACACCGTACTAATTATATACTGTGCTGAATGTTAGACATGGGAAATTAATTAACAAAGTTGTCCTTACACAGCCTGTATCTTGAAATTAGTTGACGACAGTTCCAACCCAATTGTTTTTGCCTCTAATTAATATTTATAATTATGTAAAAATCTACTCCAGAGTCTAATCAGGTCACCAACCCTATTTGTGTTGAATATTAATTTCCTTTTGTATAGTCAACAATGTGATACGAGGAACCAGTCAGCAGGTGCACCAATGACAGTGAACGCATCGCTGCTGCTGAGTAGGTTATACACATGCAGCTTCCTCACATCACTGACAAGTGGGTTTAAGCTGCAAATAGTCAAACACAATGTGTGTGCAATGTTCACCGAACAAAACTCAGAGTATCAGCCTGTCTCTCTGTGAAATCAGATAAATAATCCAATAATATTTTGGTCCCTCTTATTTTCCAAGAGGCACTGGAGTCAGCATTTAGTTGATTTCGCTAACTTTTCTCTATTTTCTGTTTTGTAGAGGCGGGGGGGATTACCGGCCCGGCAGGGGGGCTCCCTTGCTGAGGTATTACAGAACAAGCTGCCCTGAAATGATCTGCTCCTTTTAAAAATAAAAAAAACCCGCCGTTCCTTATTTCTGTGTGTCACTCCGGCTGTCCGTCTCTGCCCATCTTTGGAATTTATGCTGGCATTTCTCTTTTACTGCCCATTACGATCTCATACTGTGTACTCTCCCCTCCTCGTAAATCTCCCCGTCCTTCATCCTGCTAGTTGCACCTCACGCTTCCACTCTGCCCCCCCCCCCCATCCTCATTTGGGTATGTGAGTGTTCTTTTCGATCCATCCGTCCATCCGTCCATCCATCCATCCATCCATCCATCCATCCGTCCGTCCGTCCGTCCATCCATCCATCCGTGAATCAACAGTGAAGAACAGATCAGCAGGAGGAGAAGGGAGGAGGGCTCATTTTGTCTCCACTCACTCTTTGATTGCCCTGCTCTGCCTATTTCAGTAATAGAGTCATCACAAACTTAGAGGGACTTAATGAGGCAGCAATTTATCACCAGCTAGAGTTTGAGTGTGTGTGTGTGTGTGTGTGTGTGTGGCAGTAGATTTGCACGTGTGGATGTTCAGTTTAAACTCCTATTGTTGTGCCTCATCCATCATTTCAACAGTTTAAATTATGAGGACACTTTGGCAACATAACCCCATTACAGATTTCCCATTGTTATTTCCCTCAAATAATGTACTCATTTCAAAGAACATGAGAATCAATCAAAGAACACCATATATATACACATATTTACATTTAAAATACTCAAAGAAGGTGAAACTAAATAAATCTAAATTTAAGATTAACACAACTCCCCACAGTCATTCATATCTCAGTTGATTACACATTAAGACGCTGAATTATTCCAGTAAACTGTGAAATATTGATTTCAGTGAATAAAGACAAATACAGATTAATCTCAGATCAGATGCAGTAAGTGTTCTGCCATGCTTTTAATCATTTCATATTGAAATTTTCCAACAAAATCAAAACATGGTATCATTTTCTTTCAGCAGTATCTCCCCCTTACACAGCCCTTACAGACGTTCATCAGGTTGTGAACAAAGGTGTCACTGCTCTAAAATAGGCAGAATGGTTTCGAAAACATTAACCATATTCTATTAACTCTATTAAAAAAGAATGAATGCATTTGAAAAGCAAAACGAGCTACCTTGTACAGCTTGACACATTATGAGATGAATGAAATGTAAAATGTGTGTTTTTAACAGACTTCCGCTGACCTTTCCTTGACATTGCTCCCGTCTTCCTCTCAGAAACGCCGACACATTAACATATACGCTGATTATTCCTTCCTACTGTGTATGTCTCTCTCTCCCTTCTAATTTCTCTCAGTCACACTCCCTCCTCTATTCATTTGATTTGGAAGCCTGTTGATCCATAACATAAAAGACAACCCTCTGAGAGCTCAGGCAGTAATGAAAATATTTCGATAAGCTCCCAGCTCTTTTTCACTCTGCGGAGCTGTATTCTGCTCGGAGTTCTGAGCCAAATGAACCTTGCTGGGTCCTTGATGTGCCGTCAAGCGGTTTTCCGTTTAGCGATCTTAATACGCAGGCGTCGGAAACATCAGCCAATCGCCCGTTCTAATTTGCAGTCAGTCGTCATTTCTCGCTCTTTGTGAGTCTGCTTCCACAGTGGAAATACATTTTGGAGTATTACCATAATGCCTCCACATATTCAAGTGTATGTTTTGAGAGTGTTGTATATGAGAACAACAACAATGCCAGAGGCGGTACGCTGAAAAAGTCTTAAAAACAAAAATAAAATTAAAAACGACCTCGCTAGTGACGCGTCAGGGACCGTGTGTCACTTTTCCACTCATTACAGTCTTTTCAAATAAACCTTCCATCTTTTGCTTAGGTTCATGAAAAGAACATTTGTATTTTAAATTAGAACGGGACACAAACAGCAGTGTTTGTTTGACCTTCCCACCTGGTGGGTTGGGTTACATTGGTAGAAACAGTTGGTCCTTTTTGTGCTCATTGACTCACCTTTGAGTCATTAGGAACTCAAATTAAAATTCATGATAATCCAGATAAAATGACAGATCCTCTAGTATTTGCATAACATAATACAACACTGCTGGAGGAACATATTTAAGAATAAGGGCTGTTAATCGCCTGTACATGCACATCCTTTCATTTGCAAAGTATCTGAGAAATCCTCCATTTCAGTACCACGGACAGCGCTGGGGAAGTCACATTGAATCGCAGCGGTCGGTGGGAGAATGTGATGGTGACCAATATAATTTGGCTTGTTTTAAGTACACGTTTTGAGAAAATGACACAGATACAATTCATGCATTCATAAAAGTATTAAATCACACTCCAAAAACTACTCTGGTAATGGCCCTGGCCATCAAATCTTCCGCAGTCTATGCTTTCCTTTTTTTTTAATATTGAGATGTTGGATGCTGCGTTTGTATTTGTGTCAGCAGTTTAGAAGTTCCCCATTCCCCCACAAAAATAAAGCCTCTTCTTCTTTGTCAGAAATTTCATGAGGTTTCGTTTTTTTGTCCCATTCTCCTCTCTGTCTCTGACTCTCAGACGAGGATAAAACAGTGGGAGTCCCAGTATGGTGAAAGGAGAAGATACTGGTGTCACGCCAGATACTTTAATACTCAGATGATTACACACACACGCACACACACCACACACACACCACACACTACATGAGAGTAGCATTAGATCTCTGTCAACCGGCTGATATTGTAAAGATACTGTAAAGTCTGAGACAGAAGGGAATAATAAGAAAGGAAAGGTGAATTATGTTATTGTCAGTTTTTCTGCTCCACCTCATCTGGATCCGTGTCCAGCCAGCAGGTTTTGGCTGAGGTCTCTCATTCAATGCAAATAGGGTTTCCACCATACTGCCTGTTACTGTACCGCTACATCATATGAAGCTGGAGCGCCCTGATAACGCCGCACTCCTCCTTTGTTCACTTGATTTTTCCTTTCATACTTCATTCATTCTCCGTCTTGCATCCATTCATCCATTTGTTTGAGTGTAAAACTCGTCTTTTCTCACATGCTCACCCCGATTCTCTCCATTATCCATCTGCCATTGTGGGAATGGGCGGTTGTGAAAGAGGATTTTATGCAGCTTTATCAGAGTATATTGCACAAGATCACATCTTAAATTATCTCTCTATTTTTGCCAAATTGTCTTTGAGTATCTTTTATCACTGATTGGCCCAGGAGATGAACCCTGCACCCTGACAAGACCAATCTTCTAATCATTGGACAACCACCATTCACCACATTTCACCGTTTTTACATTGTTTATGTGTATGTGTGAACATACATTTAATACATCTTGGACTTTTTAAGAAATGGGCGAAAGGGGAATCTTTAAGGACATAATTGAAGAAAACATACTCTAATAAAACCCTAAATCTTCTTTTGGACTCAGACACAAAAAAGCAAACGGTCCGGATGTTTTATTTCTCTGTAGGGTCCTTTCCATAATATCACACACTTATAATGACAAAATGAGCCTCCGTGGCAAAAACAAGCCCTTTTAGTGGACTTAATGTTACTTTGATGCTGGCCTTGGAGCTCTTTCGCGGCTGCTGGAATCAGCGTTATCCCTCAATACTGGACCAATTTCAAAAATTGTTGTCCCCCTTGGTCACTTAGACACAAACACATGGGAAAATAGTGTCCAGGTTGAAAAATACTTTCAAACCGGAGTCTATAGTTCAACCTCTAACCATAATGAAATTATGGTATGAAGTGAGTGTCTATGAAACAAGAGGCAGACATGTTGGGACACAAAGAGAGACATATGTGTCCATCAGGGCTTGAGGGGTCCAAAACGTTCAACAACACATGCAAGTATGACCTTGAGATGAGTACGTTTATGATTTTGTGTATCTGTGTGTGTGTGTGTGTGTGTGTGTGTGTGTGTGTGTGTGTGTGTGTGTGTTTTCAGCATGGAAGATGGTCAGGAAGATAAATGTCATCTCATTATATATATTTGCTTATTTCCCTCTGAGGACAGGCTGCAGCTGTTAATCTGCATTATACACTTGGAGAGACACTTGGTGTCTTCCCCCAAAAATGGTAATAAAAGAGGAAAAAACAAATCAGGTAATTCGATAAAAACAACTTGAGGCTAGAAGGGGAAATAAACCCATCTGCTCAGGTAACGTTGGTGCAGAGCTGGACTGAAGCTTTCAAAGCAAAAGAAAGCATGAATTCAAGATTCATCTACTGACCTAATAATTTATCTTGAGGCTTGCCGACTTTAATAGAACACAATATACTTCAGAGGAGATGTACCCTTCCTTTCCCAAATTGGCAGTGATCAGTCACTCTCTGCTTAACAAACCTAATGGTGCACACCTGTCTCCACTATCACTTAATGAGCAGAAGTCCATCTAGGGGACAAAAGGCAGACGTTTCAGCTTCATTGTAGGAAAAGCGTCGGTGTTACTAATGACACTAACGGTGGCTCCGTGCTACTCCGCCGTTCTCGTCGGAGGGACGGCGAGCCAGCACGCACAATATCACACACCGGAAATAGAAGCAGCTGGAATTCAGCCATCATTAGTTTTCATTACACACACGTGTGCTTGTTCTACTGTGACGGATCCAAATGGCTTCTTTTTAACACCTTTAAATAATGGATTCATCTGCCTGGTAAGCATTTTAAAAAGGCAAGAAATCAACAATTGGTAAAACACAATGATGGGATAATCTTGCTGAATTGTTTGGTCAGAGAAAATATAGTCTTAAGAAAGGCCAGTTTTCACCCGCCATGCTTCAATTTTTTCACTTCCACTCCTCTAAATAAATGGTTTGGATTAATGGAGCCATATTGGACTTTAAATCTGATTTAATGATCCCATTAAGCAAATTATGAAGCTGTGTGGCGAAAGAAATGTCCCAACCAATGGACCCATTTTAAATAGGAAAGTAAACTAAACTGCCCTGAACTGAACACAGGAGACGTGTTTTGTTTCCCATAGCAACATTTAAATACCTTTTTTTTTCATATTTGTACAAAATTACACTTTCACACTTAACTGCATCCTATTTAACAATGTCTGTCACCTTGGATTATGTGACCAGAATGAGAACAACATGCCTTTGTGTCAAAATAAAGTGATGCCAAGTGTTGACACGGCAAATAACCGTTTTTTAAAGTTCTTAATGAATTTGTCGTTGGTATGTGTGGCTGAGAACAGCTCTATTTATGTGATACGCATACAGCGAACGGCAACCGGCACTGCACGACAAAAAGAAGGGAAAAAAAACCATTTGTCATTTTGAAAAGAAAATAATATCCTAGAGGCTTGCTTTATGAAGAGCCTATTGATGCAATCATCTGTGTATATATCATGGCTTCATGGTCATAGTATGAGATCTAGCAGCACTGCACTTATAATCGTGTATGCGTCCTCTAAACTTTACATTTCTTTAAGACTTGTATTGTTGAATAGAATAGAATAAATCTTAAATGTCCACCAAGGTGGACATTTTTCTTTGGCTCAACATACATAAAAGACAGATAGACATACAGCCACAATATCATCTCAGACATATGAATGAAAATATCATGATAAAAAAATGAAAGATAATAAATATGCTGGCTAAAAAGAAGCTGTCTTTAGCCACACCCCGGTGAAAATCTGCGTGATTATGGTTCTTTTACAGCGGGAAGTCCAACAATGCTGCCGAACAAACAGTGGACTTTGACCCAGGGGACCAATGTTCGGGTCCTGTGCAAAACTCAAAGTAAACGTCGTCAACTAAAGTGCACTTTGAGTGAAGACAGAAGTTCACTTTGAAAGGACACAAAAAAGCCACGCCGCCCCGACACATTAAAAACTAGCGCTTGGTGGGAACGTAGTGTGTTAATCTGCGATGCCAAGGGGACACTGACCAAAACGGAGGCATTTGACAGGATGGGAGTGAGAATGCGTTGAACCGTGGAATTGCATGTCAGACGGAAAGTGTAAAAACATGTTATTTGTACGTCATGGGGGGAGAGCGGGTTGCAGAATGACACTGCAGGCTGTGGCTCCATGCTGCTTTCTACGACTCGGCTCTCTGTGTGGGTTCGTCAGGCTGCCATAGACAGCCTCCTGAACAACATAAATAGGTTAAAATAGGTCTCTTTATTGCAGCAGAAATATTTTATTTAGCAACTAAGTGGATTCATTTGGTTTATTTGTGCTCTGCTCACATCCTGGAGATCATTTTGGTGAATTACATTTACTCTGGGTCTGTTCTGCTGACCGGTCCAACCAGCAAGCACAGATTAAACCAGGAATTGTTCAAGGAACATACCCTTCATGAACTTATTTTTTCTTTAAAAACGCTGTAACCGGCTTTTCACACAACAATGCTGTTCAAATAGCACCTCTAATTCTCTTCCCCAGTGATGATAGGAATGCTCTGAGCAATGCAGCTGGCTCACAACTTGGCCGGAAGCACATTTTAAAGCTGGCAGGTTTTAACTCTCTCTGTGTGATACTGACAATAATTGATATTCACCCTGTTGCCTGTCTTCTGGAGATGCCAGGACAGCGTGTAGTCACAATGACCTTTTTACAAAAAGTGTTTTCTCGTAATGACAACATCCTTTTTCACAATTATGAGATCATTTCTTGATAATCAGACAAGCTGTTGAGATAATTCCAAACTCCTCGTTGCACAACTATTATTTTTTTCTGAAGCTTATTGGTGCCAAAGGGGAGAATTGTTCCACAGAGAAATAAACCAAAATAATCACAGGCACAATAGTGACATCATCCCCAGAGAGGGACGTCCTTCCCTATAAATCCAGTCGGCATGAAAGCTCCTAGTGCAAAGGACACAAATAAACAATCATATATCAACCATCATTAAACATCGGTGCTGTTTAATTATTTAACCAAGATCTCTGATGATGGTTTTCCCTTTTACAAACCTCCCAGTCCATTTACCTGTCTAAGATATGACCTGATCCGTCATGTTCGGAATGACTTTGGGATAGTTTATGGCCATCATAACTCGGTTTCTATTGAGTGCTGCACTTTTGTTTGGGAGTTAACTGTAGCTCTTCAAGTTGATGGTGCATTTTATTTGAGCATCCACAAACTGCAGTAAAACTCGCTGTGAGGAGAGGGAGAAAAAAAAGTTACGGCACTTCAACGGAGCAATAAGAAGATGAAAGAAGAGGTGGAGAGAGAGAGAGAGAACAGAAGAGGAATGGATATGGGGAGTGGCACTTAAGATGGATACTCTCAGATTCTCATGTGATGAGGAGCAGAGAAGGCCAGAAAGATGGAGTGATAAAGCAGGACAGAGGGAGAAACACAGGGATGAAAAGCAGATAAGCAGATAATGCATGGATCAAAGACGGGGGCTGAGAGGAAAAAGAGAGTGTTACCGGAGAAAATCAACTTGAATGTTGCCAGTTGGACAGATATTAACTTCCAAGATGCCCATACGTTCTTACCATTATTATACACTCTAATTGATTTCCACTCATTCACTTATGTGCAAGCCTGTTGTGACAGTAGTTCATCCATTCAGAGGAAGTTTGTGTGATTCACTGTTGTGAACCGGAGCCAGCAGCCATAGGTCCTGTATTTCAAAGCACATTGGCCCATTTCATTTCATGTCACTGCTAAGCCAATTCACTGCAGCTGATTCAAATGGACAACTGATGCATGAATCAACGCAGTGGACAGTAGCACTTTGTTTTCAACTTGGAGCTCAATCTCACTCTACTACAAAGACTTGCAAAGAAAATAGCTAATCACGTTCATTGGTACATTAGTATCGGTCTGGAACTGCTTCAGAGCCCGTGATCAATGATCAACCTTGGGAACATAGGCTGAGTTCCAAATCACATAGTTTTTCTTTCCACTTTTAGTACATACTGCAGCTGCCCGGACAAAGTACATACTGTTATAGCATTATGCATTCAATTAGGACATACTACTCTCCTAATATGGCACCTTGAACTTTGACACTTTTGCTCATATATCTGCAGCGCAATAGGATGTGGGTCTGAATAAAAAAAACTAAAAAAAAAACTGGCTTGCATACTGTAAAACATGCAATCAGATGAAGTAGGACATCCTGGTAGTTTTGGGGTTCTGCATTTGACATTCTATGTATTTGGATATTCTACATGTTTTTCTAGTATACTAAATGTAACATAGTATGGGTATTAGAACACACAGTAACTATTTTTTCTAGTATACTAAATGGTGAGGTAGTATGGGTATTAGAACACACAGTAACTCTTTTTCTAGTATACTAAATGGTGAGGTAGTATGGGTATTAGAACACACAGTAAATATCTTTCTAGTATACTAAATGGTGAGGTAGTATGGGTATTAGAACACTCAGTAACTTTTTTCTAGTATACTAAATGTAACATAGTATGGGTATTAGAACACACAGTAACTCTTTTTCTAGTATACTAAATGGTGAGGTAGTATGGGTATTAGAACACACAGTAAATATCTTTCTAGTATACTAAATGGTGAGGTAGTATGGGTATTAGAACACTCAGTAACTTTTTTCTAGTATACTAAATGTAACATAGTATGGGTATTAGAACACACAGTAACTCTTTTTCTAGTATACTAAATGGTGAGGTAGTATGGGTATTAGAACACACAGTAACTCTTTTTCTAGTATACTAAATGGTGAGGTAGTATGGGTATTAGAACACACAGTAACTCTTTTTCTAGTATACTAAATGGTGAGGTAGTATAGGTTTTAGAACACATAGAAAGTGACAAACAGATTTCCATGATGCACTAATATCTGCTGTATTTGCTCAAATTAAATCACAGTGTTCTGCAGGTGCGTATGATGCAACAAGCTTCCTTCACCAAGCTCTTGAGCTCCTAATTAGCAATCACCCGAGGGTGCTGCTGACTGCGCAACCATAGGAGGGGCTGATGATGATGTTATCACACCGGTAGTAGGAGGGAACCAAATATTCTTCTCGTTGCAACCAAGGAGGCTTAATGCCTCACAAACAGCCAGGGTCCATTTTTTCCAGCCAGCGATTAAACACACATTCACGTTCTCCGTTTCCCTGAAGTTCCACCTTCTGCCCCGTGGGCTGCTCCCTCACTGCCAAGTAGGTGAATGAATGTCAGCTGTGTAAATGAAATGCAACGCATCAGGCTGCAGAAAGGGAAATGGAAGAATTGCCACCATCCCTGTTCACTAAGCCAGCCATCTGCTCCAAACGCTTTCTCTCGGCACAGCGTGCCGGCATATTAAATCGGAGACAACTTCCTTTCACCTTGAAGAAATGATAACCTGTTTATCAGCCCACTAGCCAGGGTGTAGCCCCCACCGCAACTGTCATGTAAAAAAAAAAGAGCCGTTTGTCCCACCACTGTTTATGTGCAATATGCCATTACTTTCATATCTACAGTGTGCTTCCTGTGCGAGGTCTACCCATACCTCTAATCTGAGACCTTGCACTTCGTGACATTGTGCACACTGCCTGCTCCAATTTCCAAGCTCCTAATTCTTTGCAGCACAGCACACTGGACCATGACCCAACGAGACAGCACTGTAATCACTGCAACAATGCAATGTGCCAAACGCTTGACTGAACTGGGGAGAACCTCAATTCATCTCCCGCTTTTCACTAGAACGGCACCCACACTCGTCCTCCTGCACCACTTGGGTCAGTATAGGGTGCGATTGTAAAGCATTTTTCAATATATAATATACAACTTCATCAATAATCGTGACAGTGAACCACTACAATAACCGCTTTACTTCACTGACTGTGGGATTTATTCCGGACACAATGCAGTTATCTACTGTTCTGTAACAATCTGATGTTCAGTCGCTGCTTGAAAGGACGATACGGAATCATCTTTCCATGTTAGATTGTTAAGGAAGATTAGAGTGTTGACAGCTTGAAGGGGGAATTATACACCAGCTTTGTTCGTGCCTAATCAAATGTAGTAGACAATCAGAAAATACATGAATGTGGCAACCTTCTCGAATACATCACCATGAAGAGTTTCCCAAACAGACACATATTGAGCAGTAATGTATTGCAGTTAGAGGCTTCAAAAGAAAAGAATTTCACCTAAATCACTGAGTGCCAGCTGCATGGTCCTTCTGTGTCGTCAAGCTGGTAACATCTACACTGGTATTCACATTACAAATGAGACATGACCTTGTTTTCTCATGCATAACATAGAGTACATGATTCCTCAGGTTAGTGCCCTCATTAATTTCTAATCTTGTGAGCCAGCTATTAATCTTTATGTCACAAAAAAGAAATGTATCGACATAAAGAGGGTTGAGAAGCCTGCGAGATAAAATGCTTTCCAGGAACAACCAAAATGATGACATCAATTTCAAACAGCAGGAGCAAATAAAAGAGCTATTATCCATTTAAAGTAACAATTCAATTATGTGACAAGTGGCATTTTGGATACAAACAACGTGGGTTTTAGATTTCAACAGTCTCGTGGCAGCTCATGAAACTGTCCTATTACTTAATCTATTGGTTTTTTGCTGAGCAACACAAATTGTTTATTCTTTTATTCACAACTTATTTTTATCTGGGATGACATTACGCTCCAAAACAAATTCAGGTTGAGGCAGCAACATTGTCAGAGCTGTATTCTAGTTTATTGTTAAATAAGTTTTTACATATGGAATTTGCTTTGGTGTTCAATCGGCACAATATTTACAAAGAATGAACAATAAACAATACAGCAAAGTACTGCAGTCAACATAAATTAAATAAAAAAATACCCTAAATGAAAAAAAAGACACTTATATGCAGTCATATATACGCTATAATATAATACTATAAAATAATAATTTCCTCTTCATCTTGACCTTTTCTTAACTAAAAATTCAACAATCTCTGTCATTGTTCACATTGTGTTTCAACATCAATGAGGTGATTTGGAGTCTCACAGCAGCCAACCTCTTGGACATCACAATGGGATGGTGACATTGGACCGCCGTTACTATAGCGATGTTGTCAGAATCTGCTGACACAGCGGCACGGGAAGAAAGGGCAAAAATGTCTTTGTCTCCGATTCCATCTCTGTAAACTGTTACCCTCCTCCCAGATAACATGCATGTCAGCTGGAGACTGCTCTGTATGGTGTCCATGATGGTGACCTGTGACCAACAGACTGTTACATACGTCGGTGTATGACCACATGGTAATGTGTATAGGGGATTAATGCACGTGTGTGTGTGTGTTGGTCTGTGCGTGTGAACACCTCGCCGCAGTGATAACCTTGTATCCTCTCAACCTAGACAGATCTTAATCCTACGAGACGTGCCACTCCTCGTGCCCTTCCTCTGTCTTTCACCATCTTATCTCTGCCACGTTCCTCCCTCCTCTTCCTCCCACCTGCCATCGTTTTCCCACCCGGACCGTCCACCATGAGACGACAATTACAACTCTGTTGACACGCTGACTCCACGGGGGCCTTCAGTCTACTTTTCCTGTCCTGCAGCATCTGTCTCCGCGTCCGTCTCTCTCCCCTCCCCCGCATCTGCATGTTTCTGTCTCACTGCGTTTCTGTCTACACCTCTGTCTTTCTTTTTCCGTCTCTCCTCCCACAGCACCCTGGGGTGTCTCTCTCTCTCTCTCTCTCTTAGACCCATGACCAACTGGCCCTTTGGATCTTCGTGAACTTTTTCTGCAACTTTTTTGATGTCTTCCTCCCTTTTAACTTTTTTTTTTTTTGTATTTTATTGATTTTCAAGGTTTCCTTTCTTGACTCTCCCTCAGCGGAATCAGTCGTCCCCAACATCACGGCTGAGTGGAATATCTTCTTATTTTACTTTGATTTGTTTTTTTCTCCTCTTACAAATTCTTTCAGGAGCACAAATTTGTTTCATTAAGTCACTGACGTTAATGATCTAAGCCCCAGAAGCACAGTGCAGTTACACAGCTGGCTTTATGACGTGCAAACAGCTTTATTTCTGCTCTTCAGTGCTAAGAGAGGTTATTCAGGGACAGCTCGTAGATCTAAGAATGTGTCAGCTCCATCAGCATGTGTGTGTTTTTGTGTATGTGTGTGTGTGTGTGTGTGTGTGTGGACGTTCTCTGGAAAATGGCCAAGTTACTTGGCGAGACTGTGTTCAGTTCAGCTTTAATTGGAAATCATGCAGTTTGGAGAAAGCATTGCTTTTATTAAGTGTGAATATAAAACACTAGCACTTGAGCAGCTGCTGTGTTTTGTTTTTTTTATTTCCATGTAATGTGGCTGCAGAGAATACAGCCGTGTGGTGGGAGAGTAAAGACATTTACACACTGGTGGCGTGACAAATGACCAAGATGAAAACACAAAATATGTCTCGTGCTTTTATTGTGAAATGTATGAACGGAAGAAGAGGATTTGGAAAGCAGTAATTAAGTTTGCCGGAGCTGTTGTTTAATTATCCTCATAAATATTGATGACTTTACTCGAAGTGCAAGTAAAATAAAAAACTTAATGCATTCTGAAAGTCCCATTTTCATCGTGTAATATTCACGTTCTAAGTTATTGACGTACAAATCGTACAAATTGCACTAAAAACGGAATGTCTGTCTGTGACTCTGACATGCCATGTGTATTTTTGACAATACAACTTATTGCCATATCCATTTGAATGAAATTTTAATAAAACGAGAAAATCCAAGAATGTAATCCTACTTTTCGTCACACACCTGGAGGCTCATGTTTTCCAAGAACTTCACACTGCATATCTCAGCTCAGTATCCCTGAGACACACATATTGGATGATTCTGCAACTTATAACTGATATCCACATCGGCGGTTCAGGGCCGAAGCAGTAACTAGTGTTCAGTTTTTATGTAGCGAGCGTGTTGGATGGTGCATGGGCTTATACCCTTGTAGCCTGGTAGTCTTTCATGCTGTTTCATCAGTCCACCACCATCATGGACCTTCAATTAACATTTTAGGTTCATCTCTTTCACTAACTTAACTTATTGTAAGTCGCTTTGGACAAAAGCGTCTGCTAAATGACCTAAATGTAAATGTAAATGTAACTTGATCAACTATTTGTCATAATAGCTTTCCTTTACCGGATCCAAAATATTGTTGCCCTTTGCATTTTTAAAAAACAAAACATTTAGAAATGTCTGTATGGGTCATAAAATGAAAAGAAAAGAAGAAAAACTGGACCAAACCTTTTCGTGGGTTTTGCAGAATCATTTCCGTTGAGTGAAATTGTTGATTGACCAACAACAAAGACAAAACGTTTGAAGGAATTTGGAAGCAGACAGCCCAAAACGGAGCATGTCTACTGTATAACTATTGGATTTTGTGCACATGCAGTTCTCTAGCAGAGGATGAGCTGCTCTACTCATGGCATACAGTCATGAGTCAACGGTGAAAATAGGTCTCTTAATTTATTAAGTCGGGTGGTCGGAAACTACAACTGTTCTCACCCCTGAGAGGTGCTGAGAATAGAAAATAAAATAAAAAACATAGTGGCCACATTTCAAATTAATTATGGGTCAGTCGACATGCATCATCTAGAACACACAACGTTTGATGTGATGATTTTTTAAAAAGGGCTTAAGTAATACAATACGACAGTAAACACACACACACACAGCCTAGTTTTAGATACAGCTTCACAGGCTGTCATCTTGTTGTTTTCTTTTTCCATGCTGCCATTTCATATTTTGACATTCCACTGCTGCTGTTTCCGGACATCGCCTCCACCCATCTCCACTGCCTTCTCACCACCCCCAGCATCTCGAATCCATCGGGGTAAATATGCCATAACACACATCTCACACTGGGACCTACTTACCAGATGGAATAAAACATTTTCATCCCTTCCCTTGTCCTCACTGAAATATAAAATCTAATCTTGGACTGAATGTTACACATTCCTTCACATTTAAATCCATCCACCATGTCGAATAACTGAGATCCCAATAAACGTTGAACTCAACTTTGGGCCTAAGCAGAATGTTGCAATAGACTCACTGTTGTGTCTTAATGCTTGCATTGTCCAGTATGTGTCAGTGTGTGTGTGTGCTCAAGGGTGGTAGATAATTGGGGACAGGGAGCCGGAGGGACTTGAGGAAGCCGTTTGATGTCATCACCATGTGTCCTTTCTTATAACCCTCGCGTCTAATCTGTGGTGAGACGCCGTCTGAGTCCCTCATTATTTGCTGGTAACTCTCTTTAGTGTAATGTCAACTTCAGAAGGCAAGGTTAACTCGTGGATGGAATATCAATGTGAACAGGCATGTGGTGGAAGGTAGATTGTCATGAATATCGCCGTGACATGAATACGAACATGGCGGTGGTGGTGGTGGTCATGTGGGCATCTTGCCTGTGTGTGGGGGAGGGGTGCCTCTTTTCTATAAAGTGATGCATTCTAATTGAGTGGCTGAGGCCCACCAAACTGAGATAACAGCCCCTAAATCTTATGAGGTCACGAGGCCGCCCCCTGTTAGCAGGTGGGGGGTGTTTTTCTATCAGGAGGCCATGTAATCAAGCTCAAGTCAGGTGGGACTTGACCCCCCTTCAACCCTTCCACATGCTCTTTCATCAGCACAATAGAGGTGCACCCTGAGTTCACCTATGTACACACATGTACACTGTTTGTATGCAGGCAACGTAGATAAAGATGTTTGTATTTTGTGTAATGCATTCAACGCCTTTCATATTTTTGAACTACACACGTACAAATATAGCACACAAAAAAGAATACACTGCGAAGGTGTTCCACTTTGCTGCATCTTATGCATTTGTTCCTGCACAACATCTCCCTTTTGGTGCCGGCGACGACACGGTCTACACTTCACCGTTTGTTCTTTTTTTCCCCTCTTCACTGTTGAAGTGTTTTTTTTTTTTTAAGATGCCTCATTTTAACATGAACAGGTTTTTGTGGTATGAATACTTAATCTCTGACCCCGTGCTGTGAGTCAACTATAACCAACAAAATCGCTGTATTCCAAAGAAGACGGCCAAAACACCTGATATGGGACACGTCAAATATAAGTTGTTTTATAATTTCCCAGCATGACAGCAGAGGAGGAAGTCGCTATCACACTAAAAGGGAAACATTTATTGTGTATTTTATTAAATCTCTGTCTGGAACTCTACCACCAATATGTTGCATGTCCTACCACGGTAACATCCCAGGAGCGTTTTCCTCCAAGACACGACCACATCTCGGGGACTAAGGCTACGTTCACACCGCAGGTCTTAATGCACAATTCCGATTTATGGCTCAAATCCGATTTTTTGTTTGGCTGTTCACATTACCTCTTTAAATGCGGCCTGTCTACGGATTGCTGTGTGAACAGCTCACGCTCCTGAAGTGACCCGCATGCGCAGTTGATCATTGATGACATCACGCCACAGCGGTGTTTACGGAAGCGAACATGGCAACGGCAACCGGTAACGTGGGACTGTATGGCTTCATGCTAAAAACAGTGTGTGGCGGCAGCCGGCAAATTTGTGAGCGGGTGATTGCACGATAAAACGGACACGTAATCCGACCACGACCGCTACGTTGGTTCGAGTCTTTAGCCTCTTTGAATTTAGCCTTCAGGCTTTTCACTTTACGCTGGCATTGAAACCAAGACCTTCTATGGCCCCGTTGGGACATTTCAATCGAAATGCTGTCAAAAACGGATCGATTCCGATAGGACCCTTCAAGTTTAGCTTGGACAGAAGCGTCCCCCCAAATACTTAAAAGGTCTAAAACCTCACTGTCCCTCCACTGGCCGCCTGCTTCGCTGCTGTCCTCCATGTTTGTTTTGGCTCCCGCCCGCTTTTCAATCAACTTTATTTGTCATTAATTTACAAAACAGTGCAGCGCGGGTCAGAATGACGTCAAAGTCGCATTAAATGCGACCTGGCTGTTCAGACTGCGGTCGCATTCAAAAAAATCCGATACGTATCCGATTCAGTACCACATTTAAATGTGGCCTGAATCTGATTAGAAAATGTCAGATTCAATGCGACTTGTGCTGTTCACATTGTCAAAAGCAAATCAGGTATGGGTCACATATGAGCGAAAAAATCAGATTCAGGTCACTTGTAACTGCGGTGTGAACGTAGCCTTAGACGGCCATATGGTCAAGCTGGGTTCACTCTATAAACCACTGTTGCAGTGGGACTAGGTCAAAAAATGAGCAAGCATTTTAAAATTTAGCTGCTTATCATCTTGCGGACAGACCGAACAAACCATGACTTCAGACTTTTTACAAAATTAAGTGATTATGTAGTTATTTCAAATTCTGAAAAAATCTAAGAAAAAAATAAACATTTAAACGATTATTTAGGCCTCAATAATGAATTCAATATGTTTTGGTTGTGGATGTTAACATAACTGTGTTTGTTTACAAAAAAAAAGAAAAGAAAAGAAAGTCCACAGGGTACCTTTAAGTTCCTGAATGCAGCTGGTTCCTTCATGAGGGAATCTGTGCTGGACTCTCCTCTACATTACAAAGCTGCTGTTCGGCCACAGCAAGGTCGTGTACACTGCATTTAAAAGGCTTGAGAGTAGTTGATCTGATTGGCCCTGATTGATGCCAGCTGCTATCACACCCGCTGATAATTTAATCCTCCTAATCCAACCACTTTTACAACAGTGCTGCAGGTGCTCTGGTCATTGAAATGTGTTGGTGACACACAAGAGAGCCAGTGCCACCTCCTGCACTTTGAGTGATAAACATAGTCTGTGCAGAGAATATAGGCAAGTCACACAGCGAGTACGTGGAGGCAAACACAACCGCGCCATGAGGGCGGAGTGGAAAGGTATTTAGAGAAACGCAGGTATCAAAGGAAAAGCACCATTTAGACGTCAAACTGAAGGAAGGTGGCACCAACTTTGAATTTACTGACAAATATCATACTTTAAGTCACAATGTAAATACTGCCATTGAGTTTTTTTTGGCTGAGTGCAATATGCCATATTTTTTTCTCTCCTTTTAAAAAAAAAAATTGCAGCTATTTGACAATGGGTAAATGTTGCGTTTCGCCAAGAAAGCAGCCTGCAGAACAACAGCAGAAAGAAATGCCCAAAGTTAATTTTCACACTGCGAGCATTCTTCAAGACTTCAGCCTTCAAAGGCCCTTTGAGAGCACACTTTCATTCTATATTATTTGTGCAGGTTTAGAAGCTGCAAAAATCCACACAATGCTTTCATGAAATGGCCCCCGAGTCTTTTTATTTGGCAAATATTTGCAAACAAGGTGAGTTTCAGGGCAGCTGCCTTGTGGTGCTGCAGTGGTGCTGAAAGTGCACTCGCCAGGGTCCCTGGCTGATATTTAAGTCCATGTCAAAGTTGGATGGGAGCTTCTGAGAACATGGGGTTATATACAATTACAAGCTGTGGAAAAGTCAATAAAAAACAATCCAGCACAGTTCATACTCCTATCTTTCTCCACAGTCTACCCCAAACTTTGGGAGGCTGTCTTTGGCATCAGTCCTTTTGACGCCCTGGAGATAATTTGATCTGTTACTTACTGCGATGAGTTTAACCATCAGAGATATTCAGAGCGAATCTATGACTAACAATTAAGATAATTAAACCCCTTTATTGATGCAAAGAGGCTGTTATCAACGCAACAGAATAATCTAATTTAACAACAAAGGCAATACCTCAAATGATTGATCATTTTATAAATCTGTGAAATTGAAAAGTGTGATACTCTTGAAAAGGGCTGGTATTGTAAAGGACAGAGAGCTGAGAGTGAGGTTCAGGTTTTTTTAAATTTCACATTTTCACATTTCACAGGAGCTCCTGCAGAAAAAGGCCAGAGGAGAATGGGGGGGAAAAGAGGGGATGAAAAACCAAGACTGACAAGAGAGGAGGACTGGGCAAATACAGTAGATTGGTCAGATAATTAGGCGGCAAATGCATTAGAGGTAATATGGAAATTAAATATGTGAAATGTATTATGCATTTGACATTGATGGAAATATTAAGTATGGATGGAATACATGAGGTTGAGCTACAATGTCATGGACATAATCAACGTTTTTTAATGCTTTATGCTGTTAAAAAGAAAAAAAGAAATTAGATTTAAAATACATCCATTTTCTTTTACAGTACTATCAAGCACTGATAATATACTGGCTGGAGATAATCCTAAGAATTATTCATTCTGACTGGTTTAACAGAAGTGTGAAATAGTCACAAAATTATAATCTATGGATTTGTGTCCATGGATACCAATTTCCATTTGGCTATGCTTTACGGTTTAGGAAGCAAAACAAAAGTTAGATTCCCTTCGGGCCAAGCGGTGTCGAACTCCTGGTGGAAGGATCTCAGTTGACTTCCCTTTGTTTTTGTGCTGAGCAACACCAAAACCATTCGTGTCCCTGTACACGAAACAATGGATTGCATTTTCTAACTATTTCCCAACACTGGGTTGCAACATCAGGTGTCCACTTGGCCTGACACTCTTTGTTCTAAAGTACCGCAATACTGCCAATTTTCTTTTAAGCCATTTTCTCAAGTGAGGTGTGTTGCATGTAGATGAGAAATTAATGGTTTACGGGTGAGTCTGCACTTTATAAGATCCAAAAGAAAGCTTATTTAAAGTTGCTTGAATAACTTTAGTCTTAAATGTAAATAAGAACCAGAGCTTGAATGTGCAGCAGCTCACAATGATTATTTCAAGCCTGCGAGGTATGTGACCTACGGAGACGCATTTCCACATCTATAACAATTAATTAAGCATGAAATGATAAAACAGCATTATTTGTAAAACATGTAGCATGCCCGTGGAGATGCACGCTGATCTCTGCAGTCTTTCAGCTAAAGCCAACAGATGGAGTTTTAAATATGCAATAACCCACAGAAGACAGCCCCATCAATTATACAGTATATCGTCTTTATTTTCTAGCAGCATTGCAGTCACTGAAGAAATCTAACACAGTGAGCATCGTCATTGTTATTATTATCAGTAATGTGATTATCAGTAACATGGCAGTGATTGTAGTTCCATAAAATATGTAGTCAAGACAAAGCATGCAAAGCTGTTGTAGATGTAATAGGTGCAAAATAGATTAATTGCTACTTGTGAATGTCTTGATCTAAGCATTAAACTATGACATCTTCAAAAAACAAACAAACAAAAGACTCAGAATTAATGAGTTGCCGATTCCCACGGGCTATTATTAGAAAATGACCACTGTGTTTGATGAAATATATGGTAAGTATTTTGCACTGGAATTTTTAATTTGCAAATTACAGACATGACCGATTCGCACGGGATTAACATCACAGACGTGCGCCGCAATTATTACAAATTAATAGAGGTCCCTGGGTAATACCAGCCCCATGAGAATAGGGCTTAAGTCTTTGCTTAAGGTTCGTGAAACAACATGGTTTTGGATTAATGGGAATATTATAAAGTCACTGTGGATTTTTGCAGTAAAAGTATGTGAAAATAATTTTCTACTCGATAAGTTTAGATGTCCTAACAGTATTAAAGGTTTAGACACATACTTAAGTAAGTCTGTGTACAAACACAAATACTATCACGCAGAAATGTTCAGTTTCCTTTCTTTCCCTTCTCTCTTCTATCTCACTTTGTTCCTCCTAAGGAATATTTATTGAACCAGAGACGTCCAATATATCACTAACATATACTCTCTCTCTCTCTGTCTCTCTCTCACAAACACATTCATGCAGTGAGTCAGTGAAGCATTGAGACGAGGTCTTACCGACGGTGGTCAAATGAGTCACCTGGGAATCAGACAACATCAATCCTGCTGTCAATACAGGACAGCTGAGCCATTCATCCTGCCCACCCGCAAGGGGAGTGGGTCAGGGTGCCTGTGTGCACATAGTGTTAGTGTGTGTGTGTGTGTGTGTGTGTGTGTGTGTGTGTGTGTGTGTGTAAACAGAAGAGTGTAGGCTTGTTGGTTAGATGCAGAGAAAGTCAAAGTGTCTTTGAGAGCAATAAGGTGGGTTGAATCTTGAGTGGCTAAGACACCATTATTATAAATGTTTGGCCTGAAAATCCCCCTTTTTAATAAGAAACTGTTGGATTATTTTACTGTATTCTTTCTAATAGACTGTATACAAGAAATGATGTCGTCGGTGTTATGCCCCTAAGACTGCTGCCTTAAATTCACCATTTTGCCATCATGTTTTTTAGCAACCAAAGCGGAACGGAGTACAACTAATTTCTGAATAAGACATATTTAGTCTAAACCAACCAAAACTTCCATGAAGTAAAAACACATTGTAAAATGGTTAAAGTTCTAAGACAGAAACACGTGACAACTAGTGGTCGCAACCTTTCAATCAGTTAGCCACGCCCTAAAGCAGAGGTGTCCAATCTTATCCAAGGAGGGCTGGTATGGGTGAAGTTTTTTTTTAGGCCAGCACTCACCTGATTCAACTCATTAACTAACCATGGTGTTCAATCAAGACCTTGATGAGTTGGATCAGGTCAGGTAGTGCTGGGCTAAAACAAAAACCTGCATCCTCACCGGCCCTTCAAGACTGGACACCCCTGCCCTGAAGCATACCCTGCCTTATTGACTATTTTACAGAGAATGGGACCATCATTTACATCATGACATCATGCCGTACTGATTTTCTCATATACTTGGAAAGAATACAAGTTTAAGGCACTCCCACATCGGCTTCACTTTTCACATCCGAAGGTTGTGTTACCCTCAATTCATCCTCTTCACGTAGGATTGATTTTATGTAAGAGATGGTATACATTAGGTGCATTACTTTTCATGGTCTTCAATAGCCTTGAGACATGAAACCACGTTGATTTATCCTCCAATGCAATGGCTGTGCAGGTGTACGGACAACATGATAGCAATATGTCAGTACAATTGCACATTCTGACTATCATGCATTTAATTGTGTGTATCCTTATTACTTAAACATGCCTGTACGTACAAGATGAATGTGTATGTGTGTGTCTGTGACCTTGTCTTCCAACCTCTAGGGGACAGTATGTATGTAGGTATTGATGTGTGTGTGTGTGTGTGTGTGTGTGTGTGTGTGTGTGTGTGTGTGTGTGTGTGTGTGTGTGTGTGTTCACATTAGGTAATGTTCTAGGGAAAATACATCAGAAGACAATTTTCTATTATATTTTGTTTTTTCAAAATGACCAGAAACCGAAGGTCCACACTTGGTTGACATAGCACGGTAGTCCACGGAAGGTAATATAGGAATGAAAGAATATGTGTTCATGCATGCATGTGTGTGTGTGTGTGTGTGTGTGTGTGTGTGCCCAGTGGGCATTTTATGTGCGTTCCCTAGCCTCTTCCTGAAGGTATCATTTAACAAAGGTTTTATCACCAGAAGACATCATCACCCTTTTATCAACGTAACCTCCCCTTCCCCTCCCACACACACACACACACACACACACACACACACACACACACACACACACACACACACGTGAGTTATAGATGAATTTGCGTGTAGATCTTTTTCTTTATTTTCCCATTCACACTCTGTCTCTCAGTGTCCCAGAGGCAAATCTTAGATATGGGTGATGCCCCTGTTGTCTTCTGTTTTTCAAACATAGACAGGTCATCCAGCATGCTGCGCCTTCCTAATCTTCCCCTGTTTCTTGGCCTCTATTCTCCCTGCAATCTTTATCTCCATTTCACACCACCCTTCTCTCTCCCATGCTCTTTACTCCCAATCTTCCATCACTCTGGTCTTTTTTTCTGTGCCATGTGTGACTAATCTGCTCTGATGACATTGGTGCTCTGTGTGTGAGTACGTGAGTGTGTGCTGTCTTCTTTTATGTCAGTGCTTGCTTGTTTTGAAGCATAAGACCTCATGAAGCTGCACTTTGGGCATGTTAGACGGAACAGTGTGTTAAATCCTTGATGTGTGCAACAACAGGCAAAGGATAACTGATCATTTACAACACTGAGGATGAATTAAATTGCAGACAGGGAGGATAGGAATTGAAGGACGTGTATCTGTGGCAGCAACATGATCAACACGTCATCCATGATCCATTAAACAGCTGGTTAGCTCAGGGACTTCATGGTCAATGAGTGGGATGCCATGAAATGTCATACAACCATTCATTATCTCCAGAGGTTGAAGACCACGTGATCCTCCGACTTTACCTCAGGCACCACCAGCAGGTTGATATTTGTGCCTTTTAAGTGAAATATCTTGACAACTAGTTGATGGTTTTTCATAAAATTTGGCAAACATATTCATGTCTCCCTCAGGATGGATTGCTATTACTTTACCGACTCACTCAACGTTCATCTAGTTCCATCATCAACATTTACATTGTCAAATATTTTGGTTAATGACTAATATCTACAAAACTAATCATATTCCTGTCAGTCTTTGCTGACTAAGATATGGTTAACATTATACCCGTTCAGCATCACAATGAGCATGTTAGCAGGCTGGCCTTAGCATGTAGCTCGAAGCAACACTATGCAATTACAGTCTCACAGAACACCAACAATTTAGTCGTCAGAAAAACGTTAACATAAGTTGATTTAAACGTGAATAAACCGCCATGTTCATGGTGAGGTGACGACCAGGTCCAAACTTCATGTTGCATCAATCTAAAGAGTGGAAAATACATTATCTGATAATACAAATAATGTAACGCAGACTACTAGATGCAATCAGATAAGGTAGGGTGACATTTTAATTTGCACCCATTGGCTTATGAAAATGAGTTTACGGCACTGTTGCTTTTTGTGTGCTATATCAGACTCTAAATCCACGGCTGTTATCTTAGTGATGGATTAGCTTTAACAACTGAACTCGGAGCAGTTTTTTAAAAAATACTTTAAAACTGAATGCAGTGCAGTGAAAGAACAACTACCAGTCAAGAAACTAGAGTCGACATTCAGAATAGTTGTTCAATAGACGGAGAACGTAAAACTTAATGTGAAATGTCAGAAGCCAAAAGAGGTTAAGAACATTGTCCTTAACGCCGCCGTGTCACCCTTTCCACACTGTGTATTCAGTCTGAGTAATGTGCTGCTTGACACAAGAATAAATGGCAAAAGAAGGCGATGTCAATAGTGGGTGCTAGCCGAGAAGTGGTTTTTCATTGCTAGCTGTCATAACAGAGGTGTCTGGTCATGCATCTCTCTGACTCCATGCAGTACATCACTCACACACACACACTCCCAAACAAGTAGACACTCGCCATATTCTTCAAGTAAGTGAATGCATTATATTCAGTAACGCTCATCACGTTGAAAAATATGTGTTGCAGTGAATACCGAGTAATCAGACACAGACGGCGTTATGTGACCAGACGACGGCACGGGGTGAGGGAGATTCACCAAAATCAACACTATGAGGGGGAGAAAAAAAAAGGAAGGCAGATGGATTACAGAAGACACGAGACAATCACGTAAAAGGACAGTAACAAATTAAGATGGGGTAATTGTTCCCGGGGTGGAAGGGAAGTATTGTGGGGAGCCAGCTTTGTTTAGGAAGAAAACTTCGATCAACATGACTTCGGATCAATCAAACCACGTTCCCCTTGTAACAGTGTTTGTATCCCCTCCACATCATCTGACATGTCCTCCGCCCTCCTTTACCTCTCTCCCCCATTGTCCTTGTTCTCCAAACATCTCAGCCCGCCAGCAGCTGTGCTCTCTTGTTGAATCCTGAAACATCCTCCCGGTGAAAATGGGTGAACTTGTGCAAACAAGCAAACACACACTCTCACAAAAATCTATAGCTGAATGGAGACATTGTCTGTTGTCGGGCCGCCTCCCAGATGTTTGTGTGAGAGACAGATGGATCAGCATAACTGCCAGTGTGCCTGTAGCTGTGTGTGCATATTATAGGAATGTCAGTTTTCAGTCAAGGAATATATATATATATACTCCTTGGATATGGATGTGTGGTTAGCTCCATGTTTGTTTGCAAACATCACTTTTTTTGTTTGTCTTAGCAACGGCAGGTGTGACTCCACCTCTGTGTGTACTCACGTGTTTTATAGACTTAATAAAGTTTAGAGTTTTATTGATTTGGACTCAGTCCTGACTCACGGCTATCAGCTTCATCTCCACGCCGACCCGTATCGACCAGATTAATGCCGATGGACAATAAAACTCAAACTGTTCCACTGATCACCACTCCAAGACTCTAAAGTTTAGAGTCTAAACTGATTGTTCTGCACTATTAGTGTGGGAGAGGGGGAGGGATGGAGGGATGTTCGTGGAGGAAGGAAGGGGAGGGATGGAGGGATGTTCGTGGAGGAAGGAAGGGGAGGGATGGAGGGATGTTCGTGGAGGAAGGAAGGGGAGGGATGCAGTGGGGAGAAGGTAGTTGTGGTCCTTTCGAATACAAATGGAGAGGATGGAGAGCAGGGAGAAAACAACTCTGGGGATAGTCATGAAAGGATGGGCTGGCGACAACGAGGATTATTACTCCAAGAGTTTAACCTGATTTTCCTGCTCTTGTTAATATGTATGTGCGTGCATCTGTGTGGGTTAGTAGACTGAAGGCTGATGGAAGCAGGGCAATAAAGGAGGAGATGAACGTAAGGAGGGAAGGGCACTATCATAAAACATTTAACAGCCTTATCACAGCTGCTCAACAGTTTTAACTGCCGCGAAATCAGAAAGATGAATGAATATTAAGTGGAAAGAGAAGGGATGCAGGTGCAGGTGGTAGAAATAAGTGGAATTCCAAAGCATGGACCAGAATGGTGAAATAGAGACGTGGACGGAGGGAGGATGGGAAGTAAAGGACTTTGAAAAGGAGCAGCAATGAAACATTAAACACTCTAACACCATCAGCTGGAACTGTAAACTGATTATTAATGGGAGGAAAGATGGAGAGTAGGTGAAAGGGGAGGAAGAATGGAAGAGAGAAAGACTAACAAGGTCGAAATAAGGGAGTAACTGCTGATAAAAGTTTAAATGGATGTATTCCTGTGGGAGGAGGCACACCAAGGGAGAGAAAAGACGTAGAAAGATAAGAGAGCAAATGTGATAATTTGTGGACTAATTCTGAAAATGTATGCAGGGCCAATTTATTCAGTCCAATCACCAAAACACTAAAAACGTGAACATTAAATGGTATATATGTCGGTTATTCGATTGTATTGGGGTATTAAATAAAAAAGAAGAAAACAAGGAATGAGTGGTTGCTTGATTTTCATTTTAAATACAAAAATGTAAATTAAATAAAAGGCGTTTTCCTTTTTCACGTTCAAAAAGGGATGTGCAAAAATAGAAATGACCTGAAAACAGAAAAAAGGGCTAGTTTGTTTATATTCTGGGACTGGATTTATATTCTATGGACTGAAACAAAGAGAAACAGTTACCCTGGGATATGTGGATATAACTCTATAGTTCCCAGCCCAGAATTGGCAATGAAGAAAAATAATTATGTATTGATTTACTAATTTGAGCGCATGAGGTATAATGCTTGACCTCAATTCAATTAAAACGTTTCCACATTTTGGTTAATTTGTCCAGACAGGGTAAGTGTATAGAGAGGTAACACCTCTCTGCAGTCTCTCACTGATGTAAGTGATGTTGCAGGCTGTCTACACAAAGGTAACTTCCAGCTCTGTTTTTGGTCTCCACCAGCTCCAGAGAACACATCTGATACTCTTTAGCCCTTTTCTATCCGTTGTTGCTGGGCAGTGCATTCTTAGCCACACTAGCATTGTTCTATGGACTACAAAGACACTTTGTTCTAAACTGAATTATCTCAACAACTTCTGCTTGGGTTTTGTAGACATCCACACCAGAAGATGAATCCTACTGACTATGGTAATCCCCTGGCCTTTCCTCTGCCACTGTGCGGTTCTCTCTTGAAATATCTCAACAATTATAGGCCGTGAAAGTTGCTACAGTCGTGTCATCTGCAGGATGAATTAGAATAAATCTGGTGATCCACTGACTTTTCCTCTAGCGCCACAATCATGTGAAAATGTCCGATCATTTTTGGACCAAATAGCTGCAAAAGCAATGACATTCCATCAGATCGCAGCTGTACTTTGGTGCTCTTCGGCAAGTGTTTGCATGAAATGTCATTGTGAGCATGTTGGCATTCTGAAGTTGGCATTTTACTCAAAGCACCAGTGTGCTTGAGTTTGGCCTCACAGAGTTGCTACAGTTGTTAGAGTATTTTTTATTTTTTTGTTGCTGAAACCAGCGCCCTGCTGCGCCTGGAAATGACACATGATGTGATGAAATGCTGCAGTGCTGAAGGAAAGTGCAGAGTCATAACTCTGTTGGTTTGTCACTATGAGTGACCCCTTTGATTTTAAACAGTCTTTTTTTTTTTTTTTACTATTAACGTCAGTCAATTTTAATTGCATGTCATGACATTCCTACTGGCATGTTTTTTTGCCACATTCAGTATCAACAGTATCAATATGCACTGAATTTGAATGCCTTACGATTTACCGAGGGAAGCTCACACTGCGTGTCCTTAGCTGTTACTATGTGGGAAGATGGTGGCAGAGATTGGATGTGAGGAATGAAGGGGAGGAGGAGGAGATAGATGGCAACAGACAAAAGGAAGACAGATTAAAGGTTATTTTATTTATACATACACATGCTAAAAAAACAGCAGGAGGAGGGAAAACAAACTGTGTGGGGAGATAAAAAAAAATGAGAAAAGAAAATGGACCAACGAGAGAAAACAGTCAATATGAAAAACTGAGACACACCTGGGAGGGAACAGAAGGGGAAAGGAAACGGTAAAATTTAAAAGACTTCTTCTCATGAGTTCAACCTGATTATTGTTGGCAGACAAAAGATGTTAGAGTCGATTAACGGGGGATAGGGTGGAACAGAGGATTGAGACGATAATGGCAAGAGATGGACTGGAGGTAATAAAGATGTTGCACAATTGTAATTTTGAACGGCTTGTTTGCCGTGTTTGGAGATGGACTGAGGGATTAAAAGGGGTCGAGGTGGAAGTAGAGGAAAGGGGGAAAGAAAGGATAAAGCAAGGTAGAGTGTAGCATATATGTAAGGCTAAACTAATACATGTTGGAATGGTTTCACTTGGCGGGTCAGGAGGCTAAACAGCTATATGGACATAAAGGGAAGGATTGAGTGAGTAAAACGTGGCTTGTATTAAAAAGAAAGCAGCACACACTTGAGTCCAGCTTTTCAAATGGGGAATTTTGTGCTTTTCTCAAGTGTCTATACATCCATACATCGTCTGTATATTGTACATTGGACGAAGGTTCACCCTGGACAGGTCGCCAGTCTACCACAGGGCCTTTCACAATTGTATCATTGCAAACTGATTTTCTTTCGGCTATGAACTATTGATCAGACACAAAAGGAATCTGAAAATGGGATGCTGGACTTGGTCACCATTTTTGACAATTAATCTGCAACAAATGTATTCATAATATCCTCTAAAAGGTTAAAATATGATATCAGGGTGAGCAGAAACCAAAAAAGGAGGAGAAATAACATTTGGAGAGACTGGGTTGAGAGCAATGGCACCGTGGTGGGACTGACTTTGGCGGATGTCTGACTTTTTACAGACTCACCTCGTAAGGATTTAGTTGACCCCTCTCACGAATCATAGACTTTTATTGGGAAGGGCTCTTAAAACTTGTTCAGAGTGTGTCATTCACAAAACTGCTATAGCTTGTGTGCATGTGTGTTGGCGTCTGCATGTGCACATACATTTGTATTCACATCTCTGTTGCTGTGTGTGTTTTTAAGTGATAAATTCCACCCACGTGCATTTTTTTCCTATTTTACGTTTGTGATTATAGGTTTCTGTCTGATTGCAGGTAGACAGAAAACGTTCTCTCTGAGGAGACAGTGTTTGCCAAAAGGTGAGAAGTATAATGGGGGTAAATCTAAAACAAAGGTACAGGAGTCTTACATCTTCTGCAGAATGTGGAAGAAGCTAACTGAGCTCCCTGTGCAGACACAGATCTACAGCTGGATTTTAAAATGATACTTTTGAAAGTTTCCTGTTTGTTCTTCATTGAGCATTCCCATGTGAAATATACAGTGGTTATGTAATGTTTTGTGTTGTTGTGAATCCTGCCTGCATGCCAATTTAACAGTAAACCTTTGAACTAAATGCATTTCATTTATTAACTGTTTCTATTTCACCGCTGGCCTCAGATTGCTCAGTGTTGTTGACATTATTTGAGGGGGATTTTATTTTATTTGGCAAAGCAGGCGGCATATAAATGTCCCATACTTATGAATTATTAACATGGTATCTTGGAGTTAGTTGCTCTGATGATTTGAAACAAGGCAACGTTTTTGAATTCTGATATGATCCGAAACTGTTGAAAGAGTAAAAGTTGGGGCCTCTCAAAAAGCACATCACACAAATGATTAATGTGTGGGATGTTAAAGTAGCAACAATGCAATTAGCAGCCTAACAGCCTGGCTACCGCTAACAGGCTGGCTACCGCTAACAGCCTGGCTACCGCTAACAGCCTGCAAGAAACAATCGTAAGACAACCCAATTTGACCTAGAAACATCGATCTCAGTGCCACAATAAAAGCAGAGTAAAACACCTGGTAGTAATTATTAACAAGTAGGCAGGTTTTGTTACTTATTGATCTGGCTTACCAGAAAGAACCTCTCTCCCTATTCATCTTATTCTCCTCCACCTTATTACCTTCATAAGTATAGTCGCAACTCAGGCGGTATCCTCCTAATTTGTGCCGTAAATGGAGACTTAATTATCCTTGGAGATCGTGACCTGAAGCAGACGGAATTGCATCGAAAAGCCAGACTTGTAGAGAACCAATCTAAATGCAGAAAGTGTCATTACATTGTGAAATCAACATTCAATACATTATGATGAGTTAAAGCAGAATCTTGTCTATTGCCAGTGTGTGTGTGTGTGTGTGTGTGTGTGTGGTTATGGACTGGTTATGACTGGAGCAGATGTGGTGAGCAAGTCACATATGCCCTTTTGTCATCTCTGTGTGAGTAAATTTGAATTTGCATGATGAAGCTAAGGGCTGACAGTGTGAGTGTGTGTGTGTGTGTGTGTGTGTGTGTGTGTGTGTGTGTGTGTGTGTGTGTGTGTGTGTGTGTGTGTGTGTGTGCGTGTGTGTGGGTGTGTGTGTGTGTGTGTGTGGGTGTGCAGGATAATGGGCAATACTAGAGGCTGGTAATCATGAAGATTAACATCACATCAACCATGCAGTCATACGTGATGGCCGCTATGACTGATGCATTCCAGTAATAGCCGTTACTGACAACCGGTGACAAATCGGCAACTTGAAGCAAATCCTATTGTGTCAAATTCAATAAAAGTCTTGAGTTAACTCGCGTCACTCCAAAAGTTGTGAACACATTTCCTATTTTGCAACAACTACTTTGCCGGCTGTCAAATATTGATATTAAATGATCAAATCAGTTCTAATTAGGTTTGAAAATCAACATACATTTCACTCAGAACTAAGTGTGCACAGTTATGCCAGAAGCAAAGCTTATGTAACCATAAAGCATAATTCATATAGGCCTACCAGCCAGATCTGACCCTCACGCTCTTATGGGATAGCTATGGTGGGTTGTTGAAAGCCTGATCAAAACAACAACTTTCTATTCTTTAGTTGCCTAGAAAGACTTTCCTATTTAGTAAAAGTGGAAGTAAAGAAGTTCCCTTTGCATATGTTTTGTGTCTGTGTGACGAGATGCGTTCCTCCTGGTGAGAAAGGCATAAAGTGGAATTCCATTTCCCCTCAGGCTAAAAGACTTCATTAAAAATAAACAACGACAGTTCGAAAGTAGGAAGAGGAAAATCACCAACTTAAGTACTGCGACGTAAAGCGACAACCTACTCTGTGTACTTCTTTCACCTTGTTCGGATAAAAACATCACTGCAGTAATGTGAAATATTATAATTTACCATGGCTGATCAAACTGAATGGCACGGATATCGTCAACGTAGTGGTTGCGACCAAAAAAAAACCTGATCAAAATTTCTCTATCACACATTATGCAGAGTGATCTCCTTGAAGTTTATATATTTCAACTCATTTATAACAGCAAACGTGTTTTGAGAGAACTTTAATGCAGACCTGATTTCATATTCGATTAGCAGAATTAACAATCTGCCAGGTTGTAAAAATGTTACTGCGTATCGGAGAAATATTCACTTCAGGATCAACGGAATATCTAGGAGACAGGGTTGGATTGTAACAGAAAAATGGATCAAACTACTCTTTGGCTTTACTACTGCGCTCCAAAAACCATGGCATCACCAGGCTAACCACTTATTAGCTTGTTAGCTTATTAATGCAGTAGCCTATCGGCCTTTCACATCTTATAGGAGTATGAATGCTTAAGGATGACTTAACGATGCTTGTATATCTCTGTGACAGCTTATGATGGAGAACATGTGCAAATGAGCGTGAGGTGTCTTGAAAACACTCGTGCTGAACATACTTGGATTGGTTTATTTCATATACAATCTGATTTTCTTACATTTTTGCCATTTTTTTTACGCTCTGTTGGGTTTTAAAACTCTTGTAGCCGTGTTGGGGGATTACTATGAGATAGAGAAAGACAGCTCTTGAATGGATTGATGCAGGGTGAAACATAAGTGGGCGGAGTCAAATAACCACAGCCCAAACAATGGGAACTGTTATCGGTTGAATAAATCCCTGAATGAATCGGTCGGATAAGTCCTGATGGTTGTAGGAACACATTTGCTTTCAAATACCAAAAAGTCACCACCTACTGTCTTTTCCTTCACTCTAATCCTTTTGACTTTTAAACAAGCCTGCTGAGATTCAGTGACCTAGTAATACCCCTTTGCTGCATCAAAGGTCGCTGCTATTTGTAAGCCTTTTTTTCCCCACAACACACTGCTACACAAATTCCAAGAAAAAAAAAGGTAAATGTAATGGAATTTCTGTGGAGATAAAATTAAACAAGTGGGATGAAAATGACATGCGGCGTCACAGGAATTCTCATTACTCATACATGTAAACACATGTTACGACACAGATTACTGCAAAACTGTATGTAGGTCAGACTAAATGAATTTTATTATTATTTTTTTCATTAAGCCTTTATTTAACCAGGTAAAAAGACCCGTTGAGATCGAGATCTCATTTTCAAGGGCGACCTGGCCAAGAGGACAGCAGCACACGTCATCAACATTTCCATAAAATAAAATACATTACAGTATTACATTATAATAAATAGGGCCATAGTACAATAGAGGTTAAAACAAGAATAGTGCAAGAATAGTCAGCAGAGGCATCGCTCAATTGATTTGTGTTGTCGGCCCTTTAGGAAGTGACGGAAAACATCAAAAGATACAAGTTCAGACATTTTCAGATCAGCCTGGAGATTGTTCCATGTTGATTGGGCGGCGAAACTAAATGCTTTTATTTACTACGAAATTGTAGTGGTGGTTGAGTTTTATGAAACAAAGCAAACCCTGTAAGAGATGTTGCATTCATGGCTGTTCCAACTCCACGTACCTGCTGCTGACACAGAGGGGGTACAGCAGCAGGGTGGGACGGCCATCGCAGTGTGTCTCTGTGAGATTAAGGAAGGAGGATATTATACAAATCAGGAAATCCACATTAACACCTGACCTGTTGCAAGTCCTGCTGATGCTGCAGGTAAGAGAGGATAAGAGAGACTGCAGGAAAGACTTATGAGAAACATATGTGTGTGTGTTTCCCCACAAGCTGTGGGAATACTGAAATCTCAACATGGACCAATTAATTCCACAGACTAAGGGCTGAAATATTGCTGGGGAATGCCAAGGCAGAAAGCATGCTTCCCATTGGTTTTCATGTCGACCCTTGCCAAATGTGCATGGGATCCAAATCACTAACAATCTCCACAACTATGACAAATCCCCTCAAATAGTACCCGTGTAAAAATTGTAAATTATATTTTAATAGGACTTGAGATGGGATTTACAAACTGATACACATGCAGGAAGACTAGACTTGTGAACCGTATGTAAGGGCAGCTTCTCCGTCTACTTTTGGGCGAAGCAGCATGCGATAAGTTCCTCGCAGCAATTTGCTGAATGTCCTCATGGGGGATCGTCACGGCCCGAAGTGTGTGCATGCGTACGCGTGGACGTGTGCTCTCGTTAAGCCCGAGGGGCGGCCGACAGAATGACAGACAAGGAGATAAGCTGCAGCGACCTCCGTCCTCTTCCTCTCTCGCCTTTTTGACCTTCCTGTCCGACCCACGGGACGTGCGCCGGCTGCGGCGTGCACTCGACGGCGGGAGTGCATCGGAGCTGTTGCTGCTGCAGGTGGAACGCAGACTCACGAAAGAGTGTGACCTTGCTGTGATAAATGTTTTAGTATTTTAACTTCGGTGTCTCTTCCCTGTTGACTTAGAAGCCCTGCTTATGAAAATCTCTCAAGAAACATTTTATTGTGAGATTTGTGAACTCACAGCTTTGCTAAAAACGATACATTTTGCAGCGTGCGATTCTTTCCCAGCTCTGAGCCGAACTGAATGGATGTGATGTACAAAACCAGAGCCTTAGGCATTCCCCCAAGGCCACCTAATCTTGCTCTTCGTCTAACACATTTGTCATAATCTTGGCATGGTGGCGTGATGACTGAGCCAATATTTGCATGGAGGACAAGGAGACGTAACAGTGGTATTCAGGGACACGTTTCAACATAGTAAAGCAAACATAACACAACATTTAACACATGCAGCATGACTTCCATGCTGTCACTGCTAGCAGTTACATAACATGACAAGAAGAAAAAAGGCACATGAGCATGACTTGTTAATCAAGGATTGCTGCGGCTGTTAAGTGTGGAGATGGTGGAGCTGTATAATGCTGTTACCTCTTTGTGGGATCCACTGGATCATTTCTACCAACAAAGCAGCATCCTACTTTCATCCCTCTCTGAAGAGCCTGTCGTCATTGCTGCGAGGAGGAAGGTGAGAGGGAGTTTCGTGAGTTGCCTGAAGCAACGTTTTTATTTTTAATTCTGAGAGTTTCTGTCTGCCTCAATTCTACAGCTGCAGGATCTGGACGATGGTTTTTCTTTCTTTCTCCTCCCTCATTAAATGTCTTTTATCTGCACATGTACAGTTGTGTGGTCCATTTTTAAATGTAACTTCATGAATTATTTGTGGATTGTATGACAGCATACGCTTAAGTCTCTGGTGGTGAAAAAGACGTATAGAAACACGCATACAATGTATATTTATACACAGTTAATGTGATTGACATGTCGGTGGAGCTGCTGGTAGAAGATGATCCAGTAGAAGGAAGAATTAAAACTTTAACTTCAGTCCCCCACTGACTTTCTGTCTACCTGTTTTTTCTTAACTACCTCCCATGCTGGGCACCACTTATATTCCTCTCCCAATTTGTGTGTGTGTGTGTTTGTGTGTGTTTGTGTGTGTGTGTGTGTGTGTGTGTGTGTGTGTGTGTGTGTGTGTGTGTGTGGTGTATGCATTCACACAATGCACAAGTTACTTTTTCAAATCAAGCCTCAATTCCCTTCTCAGACACTGTGTTGTTTTGTTGTATTTGTTTTTCTCTTTCTGTGTGTGTGTGTGTGTGTGTGTGTGTGTGTGTGTGTGTGTGTGTGTGTGTGTGTGTGTGTTTGTGTTTCTGTGTGTGTGTGTGTGTTGTCTAGCAGACAACAGACAGCAGCAGAGAGAGGCAGCATGGCAAGGTACAATACATCGTGCACATGGGGTTCAGAGCAAGAGCAAAGTCATGGAGTTTGCTCCCCCCCGCCCCCACACACACACACACACACACACACACACACACACACAGCCACAGTCATACAATAATCATGTGTTATGCTTAGTGAAGCAGGAGGATGGCCATTGTTCTGACGGCCCATTATTCAGAAAGTCCAATAGTTCCAACGATGTCCCATCGGACTTCTGTCATTGTCGGTGCAGCAACAGAAGCACATGGCTAATTATTTTTTACAGAGTGATGGCATCGAACCGTCCTGACATGTTTGTCCTGACCCACCACTCAGCCTCCAGTGACCCCTTGCCCCTTGTTGGTTGGCTCGGATGGTTGGAGGCATGAGGAGTGAGGTTAGTTAAGTCAAGAAGGAGGATGTCAACCAGAGGCAGAGGGAAAGTCATGCCTTTGCCATGGTAGAAAAAAAAGAGATTGCCATTGGGCAGAGCTGATGACATCATTTTGCATAATAATTGTAATGGGTGCAATGGGCCTTCAAACAATGGGTGTTTGTTTTCCGGATAACAGGCTGTTGGACGGATGGGCTTTAGGATCAATGGGACATTTTGTTGGAACGACATCAACTGTGAATCTGGTCTATTGCTCATTAATAAGAAAACAAAACAATACTTTGCAATAACCAGGAAAATTAGGAAATACAATTGCCCGTCTCCGATGTCATAGTAGGCCTATTGCGTTATTTAAGGCCATCATCTACTCCAACCACTTCTGTATGCTTTTAGTGTTGTAGTGTATATGAATGTGACGTTTCATCCATTTAAAACACTAAAACACTACATGTGACCATCATTTTAGCAGTGATTCTATTCATAGCAAAATAAACAAATCATTTGTTATTATGTGATTTTCAAATGAAAATGAATTATTGATCTCACACAGTTTTAGTGTCTACACACACACACACACACACACACACACACACACACACACACACACACACACACACACACACACACACACAAACACACATTATTATGTAAACTATGAACCAATTGGCAAACTGCTTTAGAAACACATTTTCACTTGAAGAGCCACATTTAGACTCACATGAAATACTTTGCCTGAGATGCTGACCTGTTCAACGTGTCAACCACTTCACTTCCAATCTGTTTATTTCATCTTGCAAGCCTTTCATACAATAAATGACTCAGGCCAGTCTTACATTCTTCACATATATGGCCATAAAGACCACTTTAATTAAGACGTAACGACAGCAATTTATTTTTGTTTTATTTTACATAATCCTCTGTACGTATAAGTCATCAGTTCCAATATAAATAATCGACGCCTCATCCACATTTCCACGCGGTATGCCACTGCCATGAATCATGTATCTCTGAGGGGAAAAAAATCTCTTTTGTATGCATTCATATTCATATTGCTTACCTCAAGGAGTGAGGAGTTATCAGGTCCAAAATTCGACGTCAGCTATATTCATCCAGGGTTTGGGCTCGCCAGAAAAGAACTGTGTACACAGGAAACAGTGCCAGAGCGTGTGTGTGCATGTGACTGTGCATGCATTTAAGTTCTCTAAAGTTAATCTGCTTTCTGCCACTTCAGCAGGCGGTATCGGAGTACACTTGGCTCCGATTTAATCACGCATAGCATTAAATGGCTGACTTGATGTTCACGCACTAAATTTTGTTTTGAGGTACACTTAATCACTATTACATACCGTTTTACACGTGTTTGTTTAGCTGAGGAGGCGATGAATGCACGAGTCTTCCCACCACTGCAGCTGAGTGCTAATATTTTGATTGTGTGACGTATCGTGTCATTATGTATGCAGCCGTGGGGAAATTGAGAAGAGAATAAATAGGCCACTTGGAGAACTTCAAAAGAAGCTACTCGTTGACATATTAAAGGATGTAGTGTAGCTTGGGGAATAATTTAAACAATTGTAATAATTCAAACATTTTGGTCAATATAATATAATTGCAAGCAAATGACTCATAATTGTATTGCACATAAAAGCTCACTGAAGAACACCCTTTGGGGCATCGCTGAGATGACATACTGTATACTACACACCTTTTTGTTATTGGAGAGTGTATGTGTGTGTGTGTGTGTGTGTGTGTGTGTGTGTGTAACAATACATGTGTGGCTTTCATGGCCGTCCGTCAGCAAATGGAAGTTTTTAGCACGGTGTGTGTACACACACTCACACACAAACACAGTCCTATATCTGTCATTCTGTCTCTTCCTGCATCTGCTGTCAACCGATAAAGTACAGTCATAATTCCAAACATATGTGGGCTGATTTACTGCCCTGAGGCACACACACACACACACACACACACACACACACACACACACACACACACACACACACACACACACACACACACACACGCACACAGAGCAATGGATGTAGTCCGTAAATACAAAGAAAAGCCTGTTACCTCGCAGGGTATTTCTTGTATTTTGCATTATGAGTGAAAAGGTAACATGGGGAACAAAAAAGCCAAATGCCAATGGATGAGTGAGAAAACCCTCTCAAATATCATAATATTGACACCATAGATTATTTTTAGCATGGCTCCAGGGACAGTTGTATTGCTGATGGGTTGGTCCGTCCATCACTTTAGTCCAGACTGAAATATTTCAACAGATATTGGAGGAATTGCAATCACATTTTGTACAGACATTCATGTTCCCCTGAGGATGAATCCTAATGAGTGAGTCAAACCCCTACCCTTTGGTCAAAGCTTTCACTTATCCATTGCAATATCGCAAGGTCTAATTAACCCCCTTAGACCCACGTAGACGAGGAGAGAAGGTCTGTAAGGGCAGATATTGGGGTTGGTCACATAGAAGAGGTGCACGCCATCTGAAAGCAGGGAACCTGAAGATTAATTAGAGATGCAGGTCAGCAGTTTGTGTCAAGTTGTTAGAATGAAACAATTAATTATGAATGAGTTAATAATGAACTATATTGTTACAAATGATTATTGCAAATGTAAATGTTGCCTGAGTATCATTCGTATTTTCAGAATCACGTCACGTTGCCTATGCCACAAAACCACACACACACACACACACACACACATACACACACTTACACACACTTACACACATTGCACAGCTGGGACATGGATAACAAATGATGATGATGAGACAAATGTTGATGTTATATCTTCCTTTCTTCTCCTCGATCTTCCCAAAATCAATGAGTCTCAGCCCCTTAATGTGCCATTTGGCATCCATCCTCCCGTGTTTGTCTTACCTTGCACAGACTTCCTACTCTTCCCTTCTCTTCCCCCTTTCCCCCCCTCCTCTGATTCCCCTCATCCATCTCCCCATCCTTAATTTGCTTGTGTTTACTCTCCTGGTCATCCCTCACCCCTCCCACCCCCAGCTCTATCTCTTGGGTTAATCATTTTGATTGGATCGATCAAGGTGCGGAAGTCAGGTAGCTCAACAAAATATGTGGGTTGTCTTCCATACGCTCACCTCCTCAGCTCAAGTGCAACAAACTCCTATTATTTTACAGAAATGAAATCCGCAATTGATTTAGACCTATCTAACAAATGAAACCCATTATTTGGATCCATTCATTTTTATAGTGAAGAGTCATGTTATCTAGAGATTTGTCTCCCTCCACTAAAGTACTAGTCGCATGTGTGTTTACACTGACACCTGATATCTGATCTAATCTGATATAATAGTATATAAACCCATTTACAATGACACACGGTCCAACCTGTGATCCCACATGAAGGAGAACAAAAGAAAAGCCATTAGCCGAGTGCTGCCCTGCAAGCTCATCAAATGCGCCGTTGCAACGTCAGCTATAGGTTATCCTGCCAAGACTATTGGCTGTCTGATCTTAAGTGCAATAAGCTATCCATAATTACAAAGCCCCCCTCGTTGGTGCGAGTCACCTGATTAGCCCAGAGGATCTCCTGGGAGTGGGACGTCCATTACTAACCATGTCCTGGTATTCAGGGCTGCATGGCTTGAATGCCCCCAGGAAGGGTGAGGGTAGTTACCGTGGAACATGGGCCATATTTTATTACCCACTTCCCCCCGGGAATATGGATCAAACTAAATTACCTGACCTACACCGAGGACATATGTCTGAATGTCTTCGGCGCATGTGATTATCAACCGGTCAATCGCGATCGACCTGGCGATATTTTTCTGGAGGTCGATCACAAGCTGATTTGACAATTTTCCCTGAGTAGAAGGCTCTCCTAAAGTTACGTCAGACTGTGATAGCTTAATTCAGATTCAAAGCTGTTGTTTCATTTTAAAAATGTTGGCATGCTCTGAATGCATTGGGACTCCTACAACCATCATATTTTGCATCATATTTATCACAGACGGTTGTGGTGTCAGTGCACATCGCTGGAGGGAAAACAGCCAGTGCGCTGGTTAGATGGATGATACAGGTTGAAACCCCCAGGTTGTTCAAAATTCAGGCAAAATCCATCACACTAGGGACTATAAGCAACATGATGGGGGCGCTCACCCTTTGTGTTTTCCTTACAAAAGACGATGATAATGAAAATCTGTTTATTCCATTGTATTCTTCTTTATTCTTTGTGTAATTTACCACCATTTATGTTGTTTAATTCACAGAACAGGAGCGTGTTGCAACATTTAATTCAATCCCTGTTTCTATGCCATGCATGCTTTTGCAACGTAAAACGCTTGAACCCTAGAATTCATACACCACTCAGCTGTGTTTTCATAACCTTGGTGGGATGTTCCAGTGTTTAGTTGCTCTCAAGTATCAGCTGCTTTTGATGGAACTGTGGCTTTTTTTCAGATGTGTTGACGTTGTATGATATGTAGGAGGTTGTTTCCTCCTCCTCTGTGTTTGCTCATTATAGCCATATAGGATACCTTTCAAAAGGTACGGGGAAGGTTAAAAGGGGAAAGAGAGAGAGAAAGGCGGAAGAAAGAGAATGTAAATGAGATGGGAAGGGATTGAGGTTTGCAGGAGGGGAAGGAGAAGAGAGGGAGAAAGAGAAAGAAGAGGGCAGAGAGGAAGAAGCACTAACTGAGGAAGAGAGCAGGTTTTTTTGGCTGAGCTCCAATGAGCTCATTGAAGAAGACCCTGCTGTCAACTTGTATCGCTGTGACAGACAGCGGACCTGCCTCTTGGGGGCCCGCTAAGATGCACACCCAGAAACATATGCACGCACCGGAACATACCTAAAAACAAAAACAAACATGCAGACACACATTTACAAAGTCACACATACACCTGAGCACACAACGCATGACAGGCAGCTTAGAAAACATACAAACAACACATGCACAGGCAAGAAAACATGATATGAATATTCATTCACCATTCGTCAAATAGATCCCCCTACATTCACACTTTTCCTTTAAATATGCACATGTGCAGCGTAAAGATTGGTATTTGCAATCATGCACATACTGTTTGTTGACATAGAAACACACATTTCAGGTGTACACTTTCAGAGACATAATGTGTTCCCTAGTGGCTTAACCTTGACATATTTCTTTGCATAACCTCAACCCTTATTCTAACCTTAAGCTACACCTAATGCTAACTTTGACCCTAAAGTAAACCCTCAACAAACTTAAAAGTATGACTATGAGAAGAGGAAGAAGTTCATCGTACATACAGACACAAAAACGAGGCTCATTTGTCCGCTGAGGTCCCTCCTGCAGCACAGTCACACACACACTTCTGCTGGCCCCTCTGTGTAATACCATTCCTATAGGAATGCCATCTCTTGCTCCTGTCCCTCTTTGTTCCAGATAATGATGGCACCTGACCTCCCAGCCCTCCAGGACCCTCTACCCAATCAGAGTTGGAGTTGCTCCCTGAGGGAAATCCTGTTAAAACGTGCAACAGGCAATTAGAAAGCCCAATGGGGACCGTGATGGAGTTATGGGTTCCTCATCGCTCCTTCAGACCATCGGAGATGGATAGAAATAGTTTGTTTCTGCTTGTGACTGTGTGTGTGTGTGTGTGTGTGTGTGTGTGCAATGTGCTTGTATGTGTGTCATGAGGCAGGCAGGTTAAATAGGGACAGCAAAGTCATTACATGCGTCACAGATTGATAATCGAACCCTTTTTCAGACCTGCACCTTGCTCAACTAGTTTTCCGTCGCCAGTCCGACTCTCAAAATCAGAGATTTTCTGTCCTCCGACTTTCTCCCAGAATGCGGCCAGACTTTGGGTGTTCAGTACAAGACCATGCATTTCTATGGGCTGTCACATCTCAAGTCAAACACTGAAAATAAACAGACAGACAATTTTGGAATATGCAAAAATGAAATGTTCTAATTGCTGAAGGATTTACATTTTCATGTTATGCCTCCATAACCAGTATCTGGTCATTTTAGTCTCCTACTAGTAAAGCTGGCTCAGACCTCTGAATTGTGGCATTTGTTTTTTAACAATTCACATATTGGAGCCAATCAGAATGGGGCCAGAACCAAAATTAATTCTGAACAACACCAAAGCCAGACGTTTGGCATATGATTGTCACACCTGTCCAGTTTGCATATCAACCTAAAGAAATAACAATTTTTAAATGAACATCCTTCCTTGATGTTGTTCTTAGATCGCAGCTTCCCACAGAACTGAAAATGATGTTGACAGAATGGAAATATGACCCATACTGACTGGCAAAGACTGACACAAACACAAGGTTAATTAATTTTGCAGCAAAAACAAATTGGCAATTGTTTGATTATCAGGCTTTGTAGTTAAAAAGTGCTATCGGGGAAAAATAATACATTGTTAGAGGAGTTAAAAATGTGTTTGTATGCAAAAATATCACTTTTCACATTCAGGAGGATGAAAACATTAACTATGAAAATGGATGTTGGGGAGAGAGAGTATGTTGGAATGAACTTCTGCTGGATATATCTTGCATGCTACACCAGTGGTGACTCATATTTAGGCATCATATTGTTTTTGTTATCTTTGTATAGACAGCAAACACAGAGGGAGTAAAAGGACAGAGACAGGCGGTTAGACATTTAGGCTGGGAGTATCCAGGGATTGAGGGACATTCACTTTAACCGTATGTTGTTGTTGCTCTGGAGGCCACATCGCTAATGACTAAACCACCTCTGACTGCGTATTGTTTTCTAGAAACAACATCTGCTGCAAACAATAATTGGATTGTTTTACCAATAGTTGCATTCCCCTGTGTGCTAATTGGAATTCCAGTCAGAAGAATCAACTTCGGTTGACTGAATACAAACAGGTGTCTGTGTGCTTTGATAAATCTCTCTCTCTCTCTCTGCCTTTCCTTATCGCTTATTTTTTTTCTTTCCCTTTTCCTTGTTCTTGTGTTGCTGGTGCCGTACCTATTCAAGCATGCACCTACAGTTTACACACACAAACACACAGGACATCTTCATCCTCTGGACTCTTCTGGGCTGCGGCTACCACAACGGTAGCTCTGTTAGCAGCAACATAATATTAGCTGTCAGCAAAGGAAGAGATGCCATCTTATCTTGTCTGTTGCCATGCCGATTAGCACCACTGAGCTCCACTAAGCCGCTCAATGATCCCTCTGGAAAACTAACTTTTTTTGCAAAGATTCAGTCCTTTTTTTAGTTTTATTGAGAAAGCGAAGAAAATGCGGACAATGATAGGCCTGGCTCACATTGGGCTTTGGTATTATTTTAAAACACATTACAAGAAGCCGTATTCCCAGGCTATAGTTGAGGGAATTGAACCACCTTCCCTTCCCCAAATGAGCCGGATGCCCTTTAAGGAAAGCCTGAATTAGCTAATGCACCAGTCGTCCATTCATGATGCTCACTTTTGTGCTACAAACCAGCCGGCTAATGCAGCCGCAAACCTTTCCCCGTTTTAAAAATGTCGCCTTGCGATATGGATCTGGATCAAGACATAAATACCAACCATCCATGCATTTGCCTTTGCTTATCTGTTGCCGGGTCGGGGGGGGCAGGAGGCTTAGGAGAGCATTCCTGGCACGCCTCTCCTCAGCAATGCTTTCCAGCTCCTACTGGGAGACCCCGAGTGATTCCCTGGATAGATGAAAAATATAATCATAAGCATATTCTGGGTCTACCCCGGAGGGCTTTTCCCAGTTGGACATGCCTGGAAAAACTTCTAAAGGGAGGCGTCCAGGAGGCGTCCAGATCAGATGGCCGAACCACCTCAACTGGCTTCTTTTGATGCGTTTGATGAGTTTTCTCCACATGTCTGAGCTCCTCATTTCAGCCACTTGTATTTTTGATCTCATCCTTTCAGTCGCTTGCCAAAGCTGGTGACCGTAGGCGAGAGTTGGAACGTAGGTGGACTGGTAAATCGAGAGCTTTCCCAGCTCAGCTCCCACAACGATCCAGTACAAAGCCACATCACCAAACCGCTTGTCCATCTCCAATCCGTTTTATCCTCGTTCTTGAATAGAACCGAGAGATATTTGAACTCCATCTTTTGGGGCTGTGAGTCAACCCCCGAGGTTCCAATCCACTGTTTTCCGGTAGACAACATACATTAAAGGTTAATGGTGCAGCACTGTAATTTGGTACATAGCATGCAATGCAGATATAGAGTTCAATACCATCAAATATGGAGAATCAAGCCCAAAAATGCAATCTATATTGAGCAAATGATTTAATTTATCATTTCAGTTTACTGACTAATTAGCACAGTTTGGCACGACAACTGCAGTCATGCTGATTAAAGTGGGGTTTTGAGATTGTTTGACATTAGGGGGGTTTGAGTGCCTCCGAGTATTAATTAGATGCTGTTTAGTATAGGACTGACGTGATTAGCAGATAATCAAGTGCACATGAAGTGCAGTAGCCCTTAGTAACTGTTCAAACAGACACGCAGATAGGAACATCTAATTGTAATGTCTCTGTACTGAAGATGTTGCTCCGGGGCCTCGTTAAAGAGCAACACCCGAACTGCTTATATCTTAAGTTTCAAACATCGGAAACAATCCTGCCCTTCCTATTGCAGCAGAAAGTCCCTAAAGCTATGTGAGTGTCCTATCCTTCCTCAGACCTCCTATTCAATTTTAATTTAGAAATCCTAACAATCTCTGTAAATTCTGTAAAACGTGTGATCTGTCTGACCACTATCGGAGCCCCATGCCTCCCTGTATTCCTCTCCTTATCTGCATGTAGCACTTCAAATTAAAAAGGAATCGTCGTGACAGGCTACTGTTTATCCATTAATGTACGATCTGACCTGGAAATTAAAAGTGTCCCCGTGCAATTTCAGTGGGCTTTCAATCATTATAGTTTAGTGTTCATGTTGTTACTCATCGCCATAGAGACATAACAACGATGCTGCTGTCAGTTCTGGCAGTTGTTGTGAATTCAGGACAGGGCCTATGCCTTTGTAATTTAGAAACTTGGGGATGGTTCTGTAATAGATCAATTATCAGGAGATTGTGAAGTGTTCTTTTACTGAATGCAGTAAGGAAACATGTCTATGTAATAGTAAAAACCCTACATGTCATCCAAACTGGGAAACAATAAGATTATAGATGTACATTTTTGTAATAAGGCCCCTGAAATGTATCTCTTTTTCAATATTTCACAAATCAAGTGCAGTATTTTAAATGAAATAGCACAATCGTGACAGTTTAATAAAGTAAGAAATAAGGTTATTTCTGCATTATGCCAGCACGTCGCTTCTCTTCCATTTTCATGTTCTCTCTATAGGCTTTCAAGTTGATATAAACTGAAAGCTCAACTCACCTCCAGCCTGAAAGCTTTTGACTGATGAGTCTCTCTGTGTGTGTCACTCCTCATCTGCAAAGTAATGCACCAAATTCTTGTTTTGCAAAAAACAACCACCAAGCTCACGTAGGTATGTGGGCACTCTGAAGAGGGGCAACATTTTGCACACAGCATGTCGGCTCTACTTCGCACTTAACATCTGCACAGGGCTGTTCCCACAACCCCCCTCCTCGTGTCCCATCCCTTTCTCCAGCTCAGCTGGCATCAAAGAATGAGGGAGGGAGCGAGAGAGAGAGAGAGTGAGAGAGAGAGCACTGCCCTAGTGCCAAGACAGTTGGATAGTGATGAGTGATCCACGATGTGTTCGGCATACTAAACACTAAAACTGGGAATTTTAACTCTACATCTGGCCCATGTTCAGATTCTTTCTTTCCTATTTTCTATCTCCTTTCTCTTCCGATCCACGTTCCTACAGTTTACACTCGCTCACGAATAACCCACAATCCCTGAGCATGCAAACATCAATATGTTTTATTTTGTCATTAGATATTGGGTATTTCTTTTGAAAGCAACCTCTCTTTTTCTTCTTACTTAGCAGCAAAAGTGTGTTGATGCAAGATAGTAACCATGAATGAAAACGATGCTGGGTTTTAAAATACTTCAAAATTGCCTTTGCAAATGTTTTATGTGGGAGGACATTCACTTGAAGTGTTTGCTGGATTCCAAGGATGCACTCAATGTGTTTTGGTGAAGTGTACTACTCAAACTTTTGGTAATTGTGGTGCACGGAAACATTCAGGTGGAGCAGAGAAGAGATGTTGAGAGAGCAAGAGAACACTGCGAGCGAGTGTCCAAGGGTTTAAAGACTAGACGGAGCAGCAGTGACGGATAAACACAACAGTGCTTAAATATTCATCTTTTTGTCCACCAACCAGACACGAATACATCATTTTGGCTTGCAAAATGTTTTTTTTTTACTTTTTTTAACCATGAAATCCAACTGTGAAACCAAGAGAAGCTGAAACCTGCTGAATGATGAGGCTGAGAGTCGGAGATCGGTTTCCTGTCTATTCACAGAAGGGCATTTGATTTACTGATAATATTGAAAACTACATAATGGAGGCTGGAAGTGGTTCTTGAAATGGATTACATATTCCCATCAATGCAGCGTGTAATAAAGCTAACGATGATTGCGATTGTTTGACTTGAAATGTTGAAGTTTGGTGCATTTCTGTTCTAATTCTGTACGAATCAACATGCAGGGCTTCGTGTTGACTGCATGCTCCGTATGTGTGATGCAAGGTTGTGTTCTGTTTGTTTGTGTGTGTGTGTGTGTGTGTGTGTGTTTGATTCACTGTTATGCTGATTGCAGGGATGAACATGAGCTGCAGAGCATGGCGTATACAGATTTATGATGTGCTAATTTACTACTGCAGTCTTAGCACTAACAGCTGTTCTATGTCCTTGTGTGTGTGTGTGTGTGTGTGTGTGTGTGTGAGAGAGAGAGAGAGAGAGAGAGAGGTGAGATTATTTACAATAAAATCAAACGTTGCTTCGTTCATCAGTTGAAGAGTCTGCCTCAGTCCATTAAGCAGCCTGTTTATTTAGGAATCGGCAGATTTGTAGAAGGCGGCCTTCTGGGAAGATAAAATAGAAATACAAAAACTTTTTTTTTTTTTTTAAATATGAAGTTACAACAGCTCTCCCCGCTGTCAGGATGCAGTAACAGATTGTCCTTCTTCAATAATGAGAAAAAGAAGCAAGAACTGCAAAAAAAGTGCTTCCCCGTGGACTCATAACCGTATCTCCGATCCATCTCACTGTGCTCATCTCGCCACACATCATTACAGGCAACTGCAAGGCCAAACAAGGAGTGCATATATTCAGCCAATACCCATGGAACAACTTGACTTTGAATACAATTTCAATTTATTCAAGTATATTTCATTCTTTTGACATTTTTTAGCACTTTGTTGTTATGAAAAAGCCAAATGACTTAAGCAATGGCTCCAAGTAGAGCATATATCCTTAGTGCAGTTCAGCGTTGTCCAGCTTTGGCTAGGCAAACACACGCTTCAGTAAAGTCAGACAAAAACCATAGGAAGGAAAAAATACTTACTTACTCGGCACATGATTCTGATCCAACTAGGTTGTCGACTGTGGTCCTGCGTAAAGCTGTGAACTGTGAACAAGAGCATTTTTAATGAGTTGCAGAGGTTTTTCAGGCGAGTTTACTGCTGGCAGAGCAGGTACAACATGGACATGAACTGAGCCCGCTGTGACATGTTTGCATAATGTTAAGTCCACTACACATGTTTTATGTAAGGGGGGATACATAATGTGATAAATTATATATGAAACATGAATTTCATGCATTATTAATGACGTTTAGTGTGTTTCATGGTATTTAAAGATGCCTCTTTGACCTATCAGCGTTTTTTTTCCCTCTATCTCCTAGAAAGTCCATTAAAGGTCTCCACCCTCTGTCTCCGGTGTATTTAAACTGTGATTTCATTTACAGGATAACATGGATTTGACAGTACTATTCGTCAGTGTGCTTTATTATTGAAGCACTCTTATTTACTTACCTATTGACTCTGGAGGAAGGCATCCAAGTTACTGTTGTTCAGAGTCTGTTAGATTGTTATATCCTCATTAGATACTTTTACAGGGATGTAAATAGGTCTGGTTGGGAAATAGCTTCTTTATTTTGATGCTGCTGCCAAGCTGTGCTCTCTCCGAACACAGCGATCCATTTTAGACTTGGCAAATACAGCAAATAAAGACCGGGAGAGGTTTGAAATGGATCAGGTATCTATGAGCTATACCTCACACTGATAGATTCATCCAGTCATACTAGTTCATGTGAGCTGCACCCGAAGTGTAATGGAAAGACATTTTGCTTCATTTACTCCTGTGTGGGGTAAAAAGATTAAAATCATCCAGCTGAACTGCCCTTTACCCAGCGGGCATCATGACAGAGACTGCCTTTGAATGTTTCAGCTCCATAGAAAGAGACACTGACAGAACTGGGAGCTACTGTCTGAGTGAAATCACTCCTTCACCACTACTTACATGGAAATGCTTTAAAGTGCTCTTAAGAAGAGTAAAGTAGCAAATAGAGAACAATGTGGAACCCCAAGTTGGGTGGACTGTTTCAGCACCATGGACAGAGGCTTGTGAGGATGTTTACTTTGGGTTCTGAATATATTCCATGATTTATTCCCAAGCCCACCAGAAAGAGTGACCTTGTCCTTCCTTGTTTCACCTCATCACTCTCTTACTTTGGTACTACACCTGCACTCTATCACCACTTATTCTCAGCTCCACTCTGCTCGGCTTCTTATTCGCCCATTTCTTCCTCACTCCCCCTCCTTTCCTGATTCCATTTTCACACTCAGATTCCCAAGTGACCCGTCTTGTCAGGATGCTCACCCATGAATCCCCGCCACCGAGACGTCTTCATCATTCTCCCCTTTCACCTCCTCTCGCTCTATTCCTCTTTCTGTTTTGTCAGAAATCCAATCTCGGAAGGGGTCTTGTCATTCTTCCCCTTCCTCTCCTCTTCCTCCCGACACCACTCTTCCTTCTCTTCTGAGTGCTCGCATCCCTCTTGTTCTATCAAGGAATTTCATATAATCATAACACCCAGCTATTCTAAATATGCAGACATATGTCCTCTCACCTATAAAAACAGGTAAACACATTGCTTAGATCAAAGCAGATAAAATGCTCAGTGTTGTTAAAATGCTGTTTCCTGGAGATAGTTGACTCTCAGACTATACGTCCTGCTCATTTAGTCATCAAACTGACTTCCCACTGGGTTCAGGGGAGCTGAGCGCCGCTCAAAAGAGGATCAAAACAATCGGTTTTGCCATTTCAAATTTGAGCATTCCTGTTGATGAAGCACACATGGCAGCACCAGCTGGGCTACCTGCGTTTCCCCAGAGCTCTTCCTGACTGACTGGGAGTTTTAGAGCCTGTTGGTCTTAACTTCCTCATGAGAAGGATTGCTTTTAACTTGAGTCATGTGTGTTGAAAATGAAATAGAAATGAAGTGTCACAGCTGGAGTAGCATACATAGGCAGCAGGCATGGACTGATCATCGAATGAATGAATGACATGAGTCCAAACAGAGAGGGAGATGGTTTTTGGCAAGTTGCCTTGAGGCTGAACAGGGGTGGAATAAGAGATTTCACATGGGCGGCCTGGGGGCTGGACAAGAGACCTCAGGCGGATAATCTGTGGGGGGCAGAACCTCTCCGGAGGTCAGGGCCAGCATCAAGACCCCGCAGGAACATGGAGACAGGACCCCGCTGGAGGACGGCCACAGAGACGATTCCCTTCTCAAGGACGGCCCGGGGGTGTGAGGTCAGGAATGGTAGCCAATGGAAGGAAACAAAAACCTGACATGGTGTAAATACGAATGGGATCGAAAAATATTTATGAATGGGATGCTTTTCATGAACTGATTCGAATGTCTTGCAGGAACCCGTTTTACGAGAGCAAACGGACAAATAAGTTGTTTGTTTGTTTTTTGTCACTTTTTTTCTTAAATCCTTAATGTTTCTGTTTCTGTTTACATTCAATTTACCAGAACACTCATGCGCCATCCTCTTTTTCTTCATCAGGCTTTTGTGGGCTAACCCTGGGTTTAACGTCACATTGCTATGAATTGTGGGTAATTCCCTCAGGCAAAATGTACAGAATAGCGGACTTATTGAAAGTGTGCATAAAGCCCTCAAGCAATTGATTATTTGACAGAAACTTTGAAGAAATACCCTCAAAGTCTGTGAGCGTGTAATTGTGGACATTGGGTTTTGGCCATTATTAGCATTTCTGCAGACTTTGCCTGAGAGAATTACCCACAACTGATAGCGTTGTACGGTTCAACACAGGGTTGCTGTGGGAAGCCTGCAGGCAAAGAAAGGTATATAAAAAAGAGAACTACTCATGGGTATACAGGACGGCCTATTCAATTTACACAGAAACATTAACCTTCATGTTTGTAGAAGGTACATTAAAAAACCATGAAGTCAAAGGAATACAAGCAAAGACTATATGACTGTTTAATTAATTTCTTTGACATTTTCTTATTAGAAATGGTTAGACTTTTCGAGAATTGCCTTCAGACAAAAAGAAAAGTGAAATAAAAAGATCACACTTGTACGCTGTTTTGGTTTCATTAAGGTAATGTGATATTTGGCTGCTTAGTTCCGTCCCATTCATATTCATACCATTCCAAGGCCTCGCAGCCTCTCATTCTCCACCAGATATCAGCTGACGTCAGTTAACCCCCTGAAGGTTCAGCTTGAGGCCTTAAAGGGGACATTGGAGGGAGTGGGGATGTAGCTGCAGAGGAGGGACAATGGGATGAACCGTGACGTGCAATGCAGATACAATGCAGGTGACTGGAATTATCCAGCTGCATTCTTCACCTTGCTTCCCAAGAAACCCCGAGGCCCACTGGAGGCAACAAAGAGCCTGACGGCTCGGAGCCAGTGAGAGTGTTTATTTAGCAGAAAAGAGTGGTTGGGATATTGTGTTAAATAGAAATATATCCCTTTTTTATGCCTGATACAAATGAGGCACTTGGCAGTTTCAGATATGTGAAGTTGTTGAAATGTCTGCTTAATTATCTGACCTCTAAAAGCCACGTTCATTAGGATTCCTGAATGTCAAGAACACGGGGATAATAGGGTGAAGTTATTAGAAGCACTCTGGATCCCCTTGGGGAGAATATCGGGGGTTAAAGGCACGGGTAAATGCATGTGACTCAGTCAATGCTTTTAAGCCACGACCCAAGATCAGTTCTTAACCTTAAACCACTAAGTGTTTGTGCCTAAACGTAACCAAACCTGAACCATAGTGGAGGCAGATCAAACAAAGGTAATAGGAACCGTTGTTCTAGGAGGTGGAGGTGGACAGAATTTGCAGAGATAATGAATAAACCCATGTGCAAGTAGAGCCGGCCCTGAAATCCTCAATGCACACATGAAATGTCTGAATGGGAACAGATCAACCGTGCTAATCACAATCTGCTCCAAACCTACTCAGCGCTTCCTAAATCAAGCGATTATGTTGTTTGAATTAAGGCTTCATCACCTCTTTTGTAAACATATATCCTCACGTATGTGTTTACATCCCTTTCTGTTAGAACGGTCTCACATTGATTGTGTGATGGCCAAACACCCTTCTGTGGCTGTGATGTGTCGTCAGGGCAACTGGCTGCACCTGAGAGGTGGGAGGGGTAACAGGAAGAAAAGGGCTGCTCTCAAAATCCTCTTCTTTTGCCCGGCAGTCTCAACATTTCCTCGAGACTTTCACACCACTGTAGTTCTAGTTACAACAATAAGAAAAAAGAAGCAAGAAAGAACATGTATTTACTTCTTTGGGAGGTTGTTTTTGGCCAAGATTTGAACACTATGTGACTGCTACTGAGGATAATTTGTTTCGGAGTACATTTAGATTCCTTACAGCCTTAAATGGCAGCTATGTGTCCGATTGCATCGGATTTATTGTTTAGGATTAGCAGGGGAGCTTGTGCACGTATTCAACCGGTCAATTCATTAACGCCAGGAGGTTTTTCTGGAGCAGAAGAAACAAAATGCCTTTTTTATTTAAGGCAAACGTCTAATCGTGTAGCCGTCACGCCGAGGGGAGCGGAGAATAGATGTGTGACATGATGAAAAACATCTAAATAAGCTTTTGAGGTGGTGAAGGGTTCTCATTTAGTACAGGGCCTGCAACAATGTGGCCACACACCTTAGCTGTCAACCCTGTTATCCTATCACTCTATATTAGACGGACACCCTGCTGATAGCTGTCATTATCTGCTTTGGCAGACTCTTGCAATACCTTGTCCACAGCCGGGCCCGGGCCCTCTGGCATTAAAACCCCCACAGACAGCAGTTTGCATCCCCAGCCGAGCCCATCATATCAGGGCTTAACGGAGGTTCATAAGGCGTCCAGACAGGGAGACGGACTCAGCTGAACCAGAACAGGAGGTTCACCAGACCTGGTGTATATTTGGTGCTTTTTTAAAGGGTTTTACGTGACGGACCTCTGCCATGTCCAGTGACCTTTTCCTTGCACAAAGTGGATACATGCTTATTTATTAACGGATTCATCCCCCCCCCCCTCCTCTCCCAACTTGGAACGACCGATGCCCGGTTGTCATCGTTTCTAATTCCCACTGTTGTTCTGTGGAGTGTCTGGATGTCCACGCGTCTCCCCTGATAAACACTGAGTTGACAGCTACTTCTTAACACCTGACAGAGTGGAGGAGGACGTGACACACACACACACACACACACACACACACACACACACACACACACACGCTCACATCATCCCCACAGATCCTGTCACTTTCTCCCACAGGTGCTGGGGCCGAGCACGGTGTGACAACAACATGATCCCTCACCAGTCTCCCACCCGTCAGCGCTGTCAGTTAGTTTTAACAGGGTACACACTTGATGGACCAAAGCATTTCCTCTTAAAAGGGGTTGTGTCATTTATTTTTTTTATTTTTTCAAAGAGGCTAGTTTGTGCTTTTCTAATTACATTCCGTCGTTTTCGAGCAGATGCTGCTATAATTATTTGGCAACACGTATTAACCGAGATCATAAGCTTCCTATTTCTTTTTTTTTTTTTTTTGTTCATGGTTCTCTTAAATTATTCCAAAAGATTGTTACCGTAATGATATGTTGCTGTTCAGAGGAAATTGCTGTAATGTTTTCACTTTATTCTTCCCAGAGATCATTTCACAGTAAACCATAATAAAAGTGGGGACAGCAGAGATTTTAAAATAGCAATAATTATTGCTTGGTTCCATTTTAATGGGCCTTTAAGACATGCATTAAAAGTTGATAGAGTTCTAGAGATGAGTACCATTGTTGACCTGCTGGGGGTGCTAGAGGTCATGACCAAGGTTCATCATCTGGGGATAATGAATGCTTGTACAAACTTTTATCACAATCCATCCCATAGTTCTTCAAATATCCCAATCTAGACCAAAGTGGGGACGGACTTACAAACAGAGGTTCTCATCTATTGGACCATGTTGCGTTGCTCGGCTTACCGTAAGTCTTGGACCAAAAGCTCCTCCAGAATCCAATTGTGCATTTGTTTCTTCCATATACCGTATATAGTTTAAAAGATGTGGTCCAGTGGCTCCACTTTCTTCATCCATTAAACATAACTAATCCTGTGACATAATGAATGCCTCCAGAGCAGCGTGATCTATAAAATGTTTCCTCATGCCAAACTAAATGTTATGTGCGGGGAGGAGAGGGTATGTCCGTTATTTGTCACACTAGTGGACTTGCTGTGTTTCTATTGATTTCTCCTCCTTTTTTTCTTTTTTTGTTCTGTCTGCAAGGCCATCTATAACTCTGTCTGAGAACTGACTTCTTCCTGTCAAAAAAGGCTGAACCTTGCAATGACAGTTCAGTGGATTGAGGTGTGTGTGTGTGTGTGTGTGTGTGTGTGTGTGTGTGTGTGTGTGTGTGTGTGTGTGTGTGTGCGTCTGTGTGTGTGTGTGTGTGTGTCTGTGTCATAGGGGCAGGGGGAGGTTGGAAAGGGTCACTTTTGGTGATAACTGTAATCACATTGAGTCTGTGATGAGCGAAATCTCATTAGTGCTAATGCCCGATAACAGGGATGTGGTTTACACACATCCTTCATGGTATCTCTTCAATTACAAGCACAGAAACACACACACTAACACACACATGTACACACTAACACACAGACAAAATTGTACATGGTAAGCCTGCCACTTTTAACGAGCTCATAATGACATAATTGTATGATTTGCTGCATAGTGTGCACTCATTAAGCAAACCAGAGATGATTCCTGGCCTGAAGGTGTTTAGCACTTCTAACCCAGGTTCTGTTTATTTGTTGGCACCACGAGAGCTCCCAATTACTTAATAAACAGAAAAGACATTGTAGGAATTACACACAAAACAGACAAAAGCAGTAATTCTTTTTGAATGTTAACATTCATCAGTCATCACACCTGGGTAGGAAGATGGAAACAGATTTTTGGTGCACTTTGTTTCTCTGAAAAGTGAAATTTAAGAGAGTGCTCCTGCCTGATGTTTTGGGGAAGTTTGCTGAAATAACTGGAGTTGTTGTTTTCCTTGGCAGGGTACCTTTCCACACAAAAACCTGCTCACCCATGCAAAGGCACACATGGAGCAACACACCACTGCACTTTGCTCCACCTTAATAATAAAAAAAAAAAACAGAGTCCAGCAAGTCGAACCGACTACAACACTGTGAAAGTCAGTGCTCGGAATTGATTGGCAGGCTAACCCTATCAAAAGTTCCTCCATCCTATATCTGACTATCGGGGAGGCTGAATTCACTTTTTCTGGAAGGAAAACGTCTGACTCTGCAGTTCTAAAAACACAAAGCAACGTTCCGCCGTTCATCAGCACAACTGTCTCACAAACCTGGCTTTCTATTGAATACATAAGCTTGTTGGACGGCATACATGAAGAAATATGGAGAACATTGACAAGCGCAAAATAAAGTGTCTCTCTTCAGCATTCTTTGTAGCATATTTCTTGGTTATTTTTTGTCTATTTTTTCATTAAGTACTGTCATCTGCAGTTCCAGAAAACCTGATTTATGTCCTTGTCACATCATATTTATTCTGATTTAGTTGCCTATTGTGAAACAAAAATGGTTGTGTCACTTGTGTGTGTATGTATTTATCCCTTTGCCATACAAATACAGAGGTACACACCATAGACTGTATATGAGAAGTGCAAATAGTCTCCATGTTAATTAAAGGTTTTTGATTGTAATAATGCAGGAAAGATCTGTAAAATAAAAGTATTTCACTGCAAAACCTTAATAACTGTCTTTAAATGTATTGTTTTTGCACTTGATTTGAATTACGATATTTTGCTTTAATTTAACGTTTTTGTTTGGCAGCCGCTGTTAGTCATTTGACCATTTTTTTTATGTTGGTTAGTCGTCACCATCGTTTTCAAGAAAGTGAAGCTAATTCCAACCATGAAAAGACATTTTTAGGTGACCAAAATGGTTACAATTACCTTTCATGGACTGAAAACCATCCGTGAAGAGTTTACAGTTCTAACATGAAAACATCTTGTCAATCACAAGGTAGCCACGCCCTAAAGCATGCCTCTCTTTATTGTCTATTTAACTCTAAATGGGACCATCGTTTATACAATAAACTCAGGAGGAAAGAGTTGTGGTATTCTCGGCTCGAGATGACACTTTTACTGAGATCAGCTGTCACTGGTTAACGCTAATTCTCCAGGAAGCATGAGAACAGATCAAAAGTGACTTATCAGCCGACAGGCGTGTGTGCTATCTGCAGCCGGTGTCTGTACTGTATCACTGAAGATGTAAAACACGCATCACTCCAACGCCAACGCACAGCCTCGGATGGAGGCTTTTTCTTTCTTGTCTTCTCTCAAGCGTCATGTTAATATCAGCAATCATATCGAAAACTTAAGCTTACAAATAAACTTTAGAAGAAGTTTAGAAGTTGACTGCAACTCTTATTTCAACGTGTGCAACATATTCATAAATAAATCTCCGTCTTCAAGGTCGGTTTATGTAACAGAACCACTTTTTAAATTTAGGATGAAACAAATTACGAATCAGAAGATAGATTTGTTTACTTTTCGGGACATGAACACTGCTCTCCTGGAGGAAAGTCCTGTGTTTGTGTGACCCATCCACCACCCCTCCCCCGTCTTATACTCCATCACCCACTTACCTGCAGGTTTTACATTGGAACTAGTTTCAGCAAGTATCGGATTGGATGGATGTCTATGAGAGTGTAGCTTTCAGGGAGCCTGAGGCAACAGCATTAGGTCGAATGAACAATAATCTGTAGAAACCCAGAATCATGGATCAGGGCACAGAGATTCAAAACAGCGGGGACATGGATCAAGTTCAGTCCATGCTGTTAATATGAGTTAAATAATACTGGAGGAAACACTTTCCTGAGTTCACCTTTAAAAGTACAAAATAGGAAAAGTGAGCTTTTTCATTTTAGAAAAACAAGCAAACAAAATCCAGCCTTTTGAAATGATTGAATCCCACCATGTTACTGCTTGCTAAATTGATTTGGTAAGGTGCAGCAGCTATCAGTCAGCCGAAGCTCCCGCTGGTTGTTCCTGGCTTTTGGTCAAATTCCTAGTGGACCAATTGACAACTCCCCCCTGCCTCCCTCCAAACAGCTTCATAGCAGTGGATTAAAGCCGGAGAAAAACAAGTCTGAACTCTCGACAGTCCCTCGACTGCTTCAAACATGGCAAACATTTTCTCCCTTTTCCCTGTCTCGTCTTAATTCAGCGTTCTCTTTAAATCTGCAAAACAGCAGGTGACACCGCAGCACAGCAGGACGCCGTATTTTTAATATCCCGTCAAAGTTCCCACAGCAGCACAAACATACCGGATAAACAGCCACAATTCTACCGATGTCTAGACTGTGTTTACGTGGGTTATTTTCCCTCCAAAACAGTTCTGAACAACCATATTTCTAAAATGTGGACCTCAACTTGAGAAGAACAGAACTTTAAACATTTGCATTATAGACGTTTAATAGTTGTTGCCAATTTTTCTATAATATACTAACATATTACGCATACTAAAAATACATCATATTTGCCTTATTAGAAGTGTGTTAGAAGTCTATACAACTGGATGTCAAATTCCACTATGCACTAATTGAATTCATTTAACAACGTGAATGCAAGTTAAAATGAAATTCCTCATTTGGGAATTCAAATGAGAAGATTTTAGAATGATTTGAAAATGGAATATGATGAATTGAATGCAAATGAAACACCGCTAATGAGATCAGGAACAAACACTTATATATCAGGATGCAGCAGCATCCTCAGATTATGTTTTAAAATCAAATGTATTGGAGACACAGAGCACAAACTACTTCACACTCTCAATGCCTCGACCCCCCTCACTTCATTACAGGTGAAAACCTCGTGGCTTCATGACATTTGCACTCGGATCGAAACAGCCTTTTTGAAGTGATTTAATTTGGCCCTGAGAACCAGAAGAATGAGGACTAGCATGAATGAGATGGATCAAATAGAGCAAATGAGAACTCAGTGAATATGATTATAGCTAATACAATCAATGCATCATAGTTAAAGGGACAAGCGACCAGCATCAAAATGAGACATTGGAGGATATGAAAATAGAAAGATCAAAATAAATATAGTTCAGTCTGACAGTAATTCTGATCGTCCTCTCCACCTGCCTCTCAGCCGTCTTGTCTGCTCTCCAGGTTGCTCGTCTTCTGGTAGCTGCTCATATTTTTTTCTGCTTTAGCTGACTGCTTGCTCATGTATAGTGATGTTTAAACATCCCAGCTGAGCGCTGGCGGAAGCTGATATACGAGGAGCAGTTAGCGCTGCTCTCTGCCTTCTGGGGCTGTTAATCAAAGATACTGACTTCTTCTTTTTTTTCTTCATGTCCTCACTTTATCGTGCACGGCTTCCGCTCTCATCCCGTTATGAAACTTTCATCATGCAGTCGTTAATGTTTGAGCGAGTGTTGTTTGAGCAAAATGTGACTTTTTTTGCTTGCAATAACTGAATCAAAGCGGCGGTCATTAACACTGCATGTGATCGGTGAATATGAATACCAACAGAAACAGCCTGAACATTCATATTCTGGTATTTATCTTCTGTCTTGTTTTATTAAAGTGCAGTCCCCGTTCAAATGTGCTGGTGGCGTGTGGTGGCCGCCGTGTGTGTGTGTGTGTGTGTGTGTGTGTGTGTGTGTGTGTGTGTGTGTGTGTGTGTGTGTGTGTGTGTCTGACAAGTGAGCATAAATCTGGGTAATATATATGTGCTGACACAACACTACAGCTCCAGCCCACACAAACATACATGTGACCCACCAACACACACACACACATGCATACACACACACATGCATACACACACACACACACACACACATGCATACACACACACTATACCTTGATCCATCCCATATAGTCGGTCTA